>NC_091466.1:37665580-37965580 GCF_027789765.1 Dendropsophus ebraccatus
GGAGGCCCAAGCTTAGTGAACAACCTGGGGCCTAATAAAGTTAATCCGACCCTGCTCCCTGGCACTGAAGGCCTTTTTACAGTACTTTATATGCTTAACCAATATCCCCCTCAAATAGGCCTTAAATGTATCCCATACTAACCATAAAGAAGCAGACCCAGAATTATGCTATCTGAATGTTAAGAACACAGCTGGTGTCTATAGGCTCATAGGTTCATTACCTCCTCCCATTGATAACTTTATTGTATTATTCCCTAAGGCATATGTGCTTTAGATGGGACAACCTTTGCCACCTTGTTAACTGTAACCTTTATCTTTGGGGCTATGTTGTTAATATTGATTTATTTTTTTACATTTTTCCAGTATTCCATGAACAGGAACTCCATCTTGTCTGATTTTTCATTAGACAGCTTGCATACATCTCCAGTAATTCCTGCAAAAATCTTCCAACACAGACGGCAGGGTTCCGACATAGCATTGAGTCAAGAACAGGTGCAGATGGTCTTTTTATTTTTCTTGGTGTATTCATAAGCTTGTGGTCACCAGCGTGTGTCTGGTATTGACAGTATTTGCATTTTGCAGGTGGACAGTGCCCGACCAGCTATCATAGGCCCAGAAGAGGAGTACGACCATGGCTATTACATCTCTGAGGTAATATACTTACCTTATGCTCCACATCATCCTGTATTTAACACTGACGAAAATAATGGTGTATTACAGAGAGGTTTAGAAAGGTGGAATTAACCTCCTAAGGACGGAGCCAATTTTTGTTTTAGCGTTTTAGTTTTTTCCTCCTTGTGTTTAAAAGGCCATAGCACTTGCATTTTTCCACCTAGAGACCCACATGAGCCCTTATTTTTTGCGTCACTAATTGTACTTTGCAATGACAGGCTGAATTTTTGCATAAAGTACACTGCGAAACCAGCAAAAAATTCAACGTGTGGTGAAATTGAACAAAAAATGGGTTTATTTAAGGGGTTTTTGTTTTTACCCCTTTCGCCCTGGAGTAAAACTGACTTGTTATGCATGTTCCTCAAGTCGTTACGATTAAAAGGATATATAACATGTATAACTTTTATTATATCTGATGGCTTGTAAAAAATTCAACCCATTTTTAACAAATATATGTTCCTTAAAATCGCTCCATTCCCATGCTTATAGCGCTTTTATTCTTTGGTCTATGGGGCTGTGTCAGGTGTAATTTTTTGCGCCATGATGTTTACTTTCTATTGGTATAAAACCCCTACAACAACAAAAAATCCCCCCAAAAATATTAATGTCCACAATGATTAATTGAAAAATTCATAAATTTTATTTCCACAAGAAACCAGTCCCCCCATAAAAAACACATACACTGAAGACATTTAAAACCATATTGATCGGGAGTCAGGAACATCTAATCACAATGAGGTAGTTTACACATACAAAAAATACACAAACTCTGGGCAATGGGAATTGAGAGGTATCAGTACAAGTTAATAATACAAAACAACATATGTAATATGATGCTGGCAAAATTCCTCTCAACCAAAATAGGGGAACAAGAGCAAACTATATTGCACACCCAATCTATTGCACATGGATAAATACCCAACCTATATTGCACAAGACCCAATCGGCCTACAGATCATATGGGTAGAATTGCACTGATCCCTAAGTTGCTCAACTCAAGTCCCGATGTCTGTAATACAGAAACCAATCAGGCCAAAATACCTCCCAACTCTCCCCACATATCACCCTATACCGACCCGGTGGCCATGCGTCCTGACTCCACTCCTCCACACTCCAACGCGTTTCGCTACCGCTTTGTCCAGGAGCGATGGAGTGGGAGAGTGGAGGGCCAATTTTATATACCATACACACCTGAGGCCATAGTAATCACCGGACGTAACTACCGCTGCGTCCGTCCGTGTCACAATCCCGGACGTCCCACGTCATTACGCGCCGACGCACAGTAATGACTCTAAGGCCTCATCACCGAACGTCATGATGACGCAAATGACGGAGGATTACGGGGCATGCGCAGAAGGACGCACTGCATCCGGACGCCATGTTGGTTGTTGGCACAGGTGAGGGCAGTAAGTAATCATGGTCATGAATATACTCATTTAAGGTTATATCACTATCATTACAAATAACAGGAACGGAAGTATCTGAGCTACACCATAGATGGATAATTATATACTGTTGTTGTTATAGATAATTCAAATCATTTACTATCAGAAACAAAATAAAAAGTGAGAGAAGTGCGGTGCATCTAAAGTGCCAGTGCCATGCAGTGAAGTGAAAACGTGATAAAACTAAAGTGCATAAGACATATTCAAAATAATATTGAAACTCAAATCCTAGTGCATACATTACCAATGTGGATCATAACCAAAATACACAGTCAATTATCATGAAACAAAAACATTGTGGGATACTAAATGTAAATATATATGTAATCAAGTAATATATAAGGTCTGTGTATTATGTGTGTAAATGTGTGAAAATGTGAAGTATGTGCAAGGTGTGTGTACTGAATTCAAACCTAATAATGCAATGTGTGTATAGTGTATGTGACGAAAATAAGATAAATGACCAGTGTATAAAATAGAAATTAGTGACTAATTACAATATTAATAATAACATATATAGAAGTATGTCATTAAAAATATATGTGACCAATAATGAATTGTGGGTGAAATTTTTTTTTTTTAAATATAAAAAAATATAAAGAAAAATATATATAAAAAAATATATAATAAAAAAATATTTTTTTTGTTCATAATCCATAATTCAGGTACCATATTGATTATAATAATAATAATAAACATGATCATGGTGCTATACGCGTAGATATAATATTGACAATACTCATGCAAGATTGACAAATAGAGGGTCATATGTGACCTCATGTTAAAATATTTCTGCATAGAGCAACTGAATTCATCTAATTTGTGTATAATGCCTCCGTTGGATCACCAGCACTTGCGTTAACCGTACTTCCCAAGTTTCAAAGATCTGCAAAATATACATAGAGAGAGAGAAAAACAAAGCATCATTAATAAATATATACAGTGAGTCCAGGAAGTATTTGATCCCTTGCTGATTTTCTTTGTTTGCCCACTAATAAAGACATGATCATTCTATACTTTTATTGGTAGATGTATTCTTACATGGAGAGACAGAATATTAAAAAGAAAATCCAGAAAATAAATCTAAGGAATATATATTAATTGATTTGTATTTCATGGAGTGAAATAAGTATTTGATCCCTTAGTATTCATTAGCAGTTCTGGCTTTTACAGACCAGTTAGACACTCCCAATCAACTTGTTACCTGACCTGAAGCCACCTGTTCTCACTAATCACTTGTGTGAAAAACAACTGTCCACAGAATCAGACAGATCACACAGATTTCCAGTCTCCAACATGGGTAAAACCAAAGAGCTGTCACAGGACCTCAGAGTCAGAATTGTTGACCTTCACAAAGCTGGAATGGGCTACAAAAAGATTAGTAAGGTGTTGGATGTGAAAGTAACAACTATTGGTGCAATTATCAGAAAGTTTAAAGAGTATAACATGACAATCAACAGACCTCGGCCCGGTGCTCCAAAGAAGATTTCGCCTCGTGGGGTGGCAATGATGCTGAGAACAGTCAGAAATCGTCCTGCAACCACTCGGCAGGAGTTAGCAAATGACCTGAAGGCAGCTGGGACCACAGTTTGCAAGGAAACAATTGGCAACACTTTGCGCAACAATGGATTCACATCCTGCAGTGCCCGAAAGGTACCCCTGCTAAATAGAGCACATGTGGAGGCGCGCCTCAAGTATGCCAATGATCATTTGAAAGATGAACCAAGTTATTGGGAGAAGGTTTTGTGGTCAGATGAGACCAAAATTGAACTTTTTGGCCTCAACTCCACCCGCCATGTGTGGAGGAAGAAAAATGCTGCCTATGACCCCAAGAACACTGTGCCCACCGTCAAGCATGGAGGTGGAAGCATAATGTTTTGGGGGTGTTTCTCTGCCAAGGGTACATGGCTACTTCACCGCATCACTGGGAAGATGGATGGAGCCATGTACCGCACAATCCTGAGGGACAACCTCCTCCCCTCTACCAGGGTTCTGAAAATGGGCCGTGGTTGGGTCTTCCAACATGATAACGACCCTAAACATACAGCAAAGGCAACAAAGGATTGGCTCAAGAAAAATCACATTAAGGTCATGGAGTGGCCCAGCCAGTCGCTAGACCTCAATCCGATCGAAAATCTATGGAGGGAGCTGAGGGTCAGAGTTGCCAAGCGACAGCCCACCAACCTTCATGATTTAGAGAGAATCTGCAAAGAAGAGTGGGCCAAAATTCCCCCTGGTGTGTGTGCTAAACTTGTGGTTAACTACAACAAACGTCTCACCGCTGTGCTTGCAAACAAAAGCTTTGCCACTAAGTATTGAGTGTGTTTGGCAAGAGGGATCAAATACTTATTTTCCTCATTGAAATACAAATTAATTAAAATATATTCTTTAAAATTATATTCTGGATTTTTTTCTTGATATTCTGTCTCTCCATGTTAGAATATATCTACCATTAAAAGTGCTGAAGGATAGTGTCTTTATTAGTGGGCAAACAAAGAAAATCAACAAGGGATCAAATACTTCTTGGACTCACTGTAACTCATTATATATTTCAAAGTTTCGCCCTCCGCACCATGACATAGACCAATATAAGATGCCCCCAATCCTAAAAACAATAATAATACCCAGGGAACCCCCCACCCCCACTCTAAAAAAACTGTCAACTGTCAGAGATACCTTAATTAATACAAAACTAATTTAACCTAGTTATATCTTATTTATAAAAAGCTAGCGAAGCTCAATTGTTCATTCAATCCGTAGGGAGACATAGTTTTCATTGTACATATCCATTTGCACTCTACCTGGGCCATTTTCTTCCTAACGTCTCCTCCTCTTGAGCCAAGATGTATTGCATCGATTCCTCTGAATTTCAACAGATGATATTGACCTGGGTGCATTACTCGAAAGTGTCTTGCTACCGGTTTCAATTTCCTCATACCTTCCACATCCGAGATTTCTACTTTTTGTGCCGCCTTGATGTCCCTGTTGTGTTCCATAATCCGGGTTTTTAATTCACGACTCGTTAACCCCACGTATATCAATCTACATGGGCATACTGCGTAGTAGACGACTGCCGTAGATCTACAATTGATATGATGGACAATACGATATTCCTTCTGTCCATCCGAGCTATGGAACACCTCCGTCCTTGTAATCTGATTGCAGACCGAACAATGACCACAGGATTTTGATCCCCATCTCGGATCAACCGAGGAAAAGATGAAGTCAGATCTTGGTGCAACGTAATGACTTTTCACAAGCATGTCCTTTATTGTTGGACTCCTCCTGGCTGTAAACTACTTTCTATTGGTACCTTGATTACGCATATACGAATTTTTGATCGCTTTTTATAAAAAAATTTCTGGATTTGATGCGACCAAAAATGCGCAATTTTGCACTTTGGGATTTTTTTTTGCGCTTACACCGTTTACAGTGTGAGATCAGGAATGTGATTAATAGTTTGGGCGATTACGCGTGCGGCGATAGCAAACATGTTTATTTACTTTTATTTAAAACCTGGGTAAAGGGGGGTGATTCAGACTTTTATTAGGGGAGGAGGCTTTTTACTAATAACAACACTTATTTAAATTTTTTTTTACACTTATACTAGAAGCCCCCCTGGGGGACTTCTAGTATAAGTATACTGATCTCTCATTGAGATCTTTGCTGTATAGTTATACAGCAAAGATCAATGAGATCGGCACTCAGATGCTTTCGGCTGCTGCAGTCGAAAGCATCCAAGTGCCGAGCCGGGGTCAGCGCCATTTTGGCGGAGATCTTGGCCGGCACCAGTATCTCCGCCACTAGACACCAGGGAAGCGCTGCTTTCGGTAATAAGTAATCTTTGACAGCTGCATCTGATAACTGTATTAGCGGGCACAGCGATCGGACCGTGCCCGCTAATACCAGCAGTCCCAGGCGACAAGCGGCACGCGGCCCTGCTCTAAACACCTCTTACGGGCGCATGATGTACGGGTACGTAATGCTTTTTTTTTTTTTCAATTTTCACAAAATCAGCAATACAATCAAAAAGTACTAAACCAGCAATACAAAATCAACTAGTAAAGCCCCCTCCCCCTATTCCCACAGCCTCCCCCACCCCCCACCCCCCACACCGGACATGGGGGGGGGGGGAAAAGGAAATCAAACTAAATCATCTACTCCCTTGCACTTTTTCCAAATCCTGTCAAACCTTTTCTTGGCTCTTACAGAGGTTCTTGTAGCTATATTTTCATAGCTTACGATCTTTCCAACTAAATTGGACCATGCCCTAATATGGGGGAGGGTTCTCATCCAGCCAGCATCTTGCAATCGGCACCCTGGCGCACCCAAAGATCTTTATCAGAAAGGTTCCACATTCTCCATCATCGACAATCCCCCTACCACCTCTGGAGCTGTGAGCTGGAGATTTCTATTCAAACAACCTTCAGTGTGCTCAATAATTTCCCTCCAAAATTGTTTGATCTTACAACATGACCATACCATGTGGTCTAAATCCACATTGTTCTCCCCACATTTCCTGCAGCATGCTACTTGGCTACCCTGCATCCTAGCAATAGCTTTAGGTGTATAATATAACCAGTAAAACATTTTAAGGTGGATAATTCTGTGGGGCATACTACTAGAGCCCTTAGTCAAATTTTTAACACACAGCTGCCATATCTCCTCTGTTATGTGTCCAAATACCTTTTCCCATCTTTCCCGTGCCCTAACCAAGTGTAATGGACTAAGTTCCCCCACTAATAATTTATAACTTGTGAATGATGAAACAACGGAGAGCTTCTCTCTAACAAGAGGTACCCATCAGGGTTGCCCACTCTCCCCTTTTCTGTACGACCTGTATATCGAACCGCTTGCAGAGAAGATTCGTAAGGAGAGGGGAATCCAGGGCTTCGGAATCAGGGGAGAAAATGAAAAAATTCTTTTATATGCAGACAATGTGCTGTTATTTATAAAAGAACCCCAGCAGAACGTCCCCAAGATGATCAAGATAGTGGCAGAGTTCGGGGAGTTAGCCAGTTTAAGAGTGAACTGGGGAAAGTCTGCAATCCTCCCCATGGCACAAGTTGGATAGGGGATTAGAGAAGGGGTTGAGGGACTGTCCTCAGTGGAAGTGGTGGAATATTTAGGCATTAAAGTTTAGGGGCAGGTGGATAAGTATGTGGATCTTAATTTAAAACCCCTGAAATTAGATAAGACAGTGGATACCTGGCTTAAGTTTCCTATGTCTATGGCAGACAGAGTAGCGGTCGTAAAGATGATTCTTCTCCCACAGCTGTTGTATTATATTCGGGCCTCCCCAATGTGGATCCCTGAAGTTTGGTTCAGGAGAATAGAGGCAATGATTAATAGGCTAATAGGAAAAGTTAGAATTAAGTATCGGGCCTTGGTAAGGCCAGAGGGATGGGGGGGTCTGGCTTTGCCTGACTTTGGGCTCTACTTTTTGGCTGCTGGAGCACAGAGTCTGGCGAAGGGGACCTCCTCCCCCATAATTTCTTACATTATGGCACAGGTTGGTGGGAAGGAAACGATCTTTGAAGTACTAGAAGCAGGGAAACTTTGTGAGCAAGGAATAATGGTTACGTCTTTTTTGGGATTGTATAATAAGGTATGGAGAAACATTAAAAGGCTTCGTGGAATTAAAGGCAGCTTGCCATGTACTCCCCTGTGGGGGAATGAAGGTTTAAAAGAGTTCACTAAAGGGGACATTGCTAGTTTTTGGGTTACCAGGGGTATAACACAGGTCCAACATTTATTTAAAGGACACCTGTCACCCCCCGTGCCGGGGTGACAGGCTCCCGACCCCCTGTTAGATCCTTCTATACTTACGTGATCCCGCCGGGTCCCGCTTCTTGAGCCGGTTGGGTCACGGAGATTTCAGCGCCCGACGCCCGGCGTGCGCACTGACAGCAGAGTCAAATGCCATAGAGAATGAATGGGGAGTCCGATGCTCCGTCATTCTCTAGGCGTATCGGACTTATCTCTCAGCGCGCGCGCTGGGCTTCGGGCGCTGAAATCTCCGTGACCCGACCGCCTCAGGAAGCGGGGCCCGGCAGGATCACGTAAGTATAGTGGGGATCTAACAGGGGGTCGGGAGCCTGTCACCCCGGCACGGGGGGTGACAGGTCCTCTTTAAGGATGGTAATTTAATCACATTCGAGTCAGTACAAGAATTATATTCACTCAACACTAAATATAGATATCGGTACTCACAAGTGTGGCACGCCGCACAGGCTACACTGGAGTACGTCATGCGTCCTTAAGAGGTTAACTTAAAAAGGGAAGTCCGATGAAATAAAAGAGCATGCGGGTGGGATGGGGGGTTTGCAGGAATTTAACAATGTGTTGTTACCAGACCCTGTGCCACCAACACCCGCCGACATTTTTAGCTGGATTCCATGTAAGTCACATATCCAACTCCTTGACTTGCAAGTCACAGCCCGGCTGAGCGATTGCCTGCTTAGCCGGTCAGTCACTGGGGCGGTATCCCACTCAGCCAGTCAGCAGGCAGTTGATTACCCGGGTAAATTACCTTGCAGCTGGAAGAGCTGCAGGAGGCCAGTGGCTGTCAATGGGACCCGGGAGTAGCCTTCTTGGATTATATTGTATCCATGGGACTTCTCCATTAATGTATATTTTAACTTTAGAATGAGACAGCAAATTTTAAGATTACATATTAAGGCACTAAAGCATGCTCTAATAAAGTAGAAATTAATTGGAGTCTGGCTACTACTCCTCTCAAAACAGTGAGTAAACAAATATATTTGAGAAGCAGAGGTCACTGATTGTTATTTATGATACTAGTATCCACTCTCCATTCTCTTCTTTTTTGCTCAAATATCTACAACACTTGAGCCTGTCCGGAAGGATTGCAGCGGATCTGCGTGTGGAAACTGTTTTGGGGATATACATCTAGTGAGTGGTGAACATTTTCACCACTCACCAATTGTAAGTTGTGATTGCTGGTTTCTGAGATTTCTACTGGAAGAACAGTTCCGCTCCCGATTTTAGGTTTTTTTTTCTGTGCATTTCGACAAAAATTATAGAAGGAGCTAAAATAAAAGCAAGAGGGATAGATAGAAAAATACACTTAAAAAAAAACTGGAGGAAGAGAAAAAGAAAAAGATGGGTGTTCCTGGCGACGGGCGGCTTAGGACGAATCTCCCCTCCGATAAGTGAGTACAATCTATTGCTGTTGTGATTTTTTATGATTCTGTAGGTTGGCTAAGAAAAGAGATCGGCCCCCAATTTTGTTGTTTTTTATGATGTTGATGCTTACTTGTGGAGTGGCTTAGGATATTCCAAAGGGGGAAGTGAACCCGACCGAGACAATTTCTGTTGATTCTGGGAGTTGTTCTTCAGTGAGTGGTAAGATTTCACCACTCGCCAAAAGTTCTGATTTCAAGAACAATATTGCTCCCAAAGTAGTTTTTTTTTTTTTAATTCAGATATTGCAATATATACAAGCTGGGCTGGCACCACTCAATGTATCAAAGGGAGTGCTAGTCCTCACAGCTCCTTAACCTTACATAGCAACAAAGACAAAACCAGAGATGGAAAAATTGGATTGTACTGTAAATCGCACATGAATGATAATCAGGGGAAATATATTTATTAACATAAGTTCAGGAGACGGACAATTAAAACTATTTAAAACAATTCCTGATGCGGCCAAGTTAGATCTGGCCCATTTCAGTGTACACAAGACTGGCATTCTCTATAAATGAGTCGTTTAAAGGAGAAGTCTTCCCCACATGTAAAGTTATATAACATTTAAATTTACACTTATTACTGATTCTACAGCCTTACCCCACTTTTCTGTGTCACTCTCACCACTGGAAGTGCTGTAGTTCAGGTTTTTCTGGCAATGTCACGACCCACTGTGATCCCCATGCACCAGTTGGGTCGTGATGTCACGATCCGGGGCGTTCCTCATTGCGGCGGCCGCTCCCTCCCTTCTTCTAGGAACGCCTTTTAGCGCACTCAGTAAGCTCCTGGAACCCCCCCGCCGCCATAAAGCACGGCTCCCCCTGCGGCCTCACAGCAAAGCTCCCGGCAATCCTCACCATTCACTCCCCCTCCCCCACCCGGCACCTTCACAGGACGGCAGTGGCAGATTATAATAGGTCCGTTTTGGGCGGTAGCCCCAGGGCCCTGAGCTCCTGGGGGTCCTATGGCCACCCAAAGAATCTTATACTTTCAGTAGTGTATTGTCTCCTGTCTACAGTTCTGCCATGATTTGCCCCAAAAAACACAGCTTTTTTACTGTAATTTTGCACAAATCAGGGCATCGTGACATTATTTATCCTGTACTATGAACACCATGCTAGTGCTGCCATTGTTAAAGTAAGATAGAGGCCCAGGCTGGTGAACAGCCCAGGGCCTGTGGTAAAGTTAATCCGCCCCTGCAGGATGGCTCCCGGCAGCTCTGATCACACTGCTCCAAGCACTCCCCTCCCCGCCTGGCATCCTCCCAGCATGGCTCCCGGCAGGTCAGATCACACTGCTCCCAGTTACCCTCCTCACAACCCCATACAGAGCACACCAAAGACCTCTATGAAAGCATCCCTGCACAATCACTGCAGTTCTTATTCATCCATACTACTTGAGTGTCAGTGTAATAGTATTGAATAGAACACCTACAGCAGTTTACACTGACACCAAT
Source organism: Dendropsophus ebraccatus (assembly GCF_027789765.1). Lineage (NCBI taxonomy): Eukaryota > Metazoa > Chordata > Amphibia > Anura > Hylidae > Dendropsophus > Dendropsophus ebraccatus. The sequence goes on from NC_091466.1 coordinate 37,676,363, forward strand.
ACTGAAGCTCTGATGCACCCATACTACTTGAGTGTCAGTGTAAACTGCTGTAGGTGTTCTATTCAGTACTATTACACGGACACTGAAGTAGTATGGATGCATAAGAGCTGCAGTATTGGTGTCAGTGTAAACAGCTGTAGGTGTTCTATACTATAATATATATTATAATGTGTGTGTATATATATCAAACACCAGGGTGGGTCAGCGGAAAACACTTGCCAGATGCACAGTCCTCACGAGGTCCGGCTCAACACCTCCATAGATAAGTGAAGAAATGGGTTGAAGACAGCATCAGTCTCAGGTTAAGATTAGAACTTTATTGTGCCAGTTCGCATATACAAAAAAGTGCAACGTTTCAGCTCATATCCTGAGCCTTCCTCAAGCATGAGGAAGGCTCAGGATATGAGCTGAAACGTTGCACTTTTTGTATATGCGAACTGGCACAATAAAGTTCTAATCTTAACCTGAGACTGATGCGGTCTTCAACCCATTTCTTCACATATATATATGTATATGTGTATGTATGTATATATGGTTGGAGTTTACACTGACACCATTACTGCAGCTATATGTAGTTTTAGAAGTGATAAGGATCCGGCACTCCAAGTGATAAGTTAAAAATCAAAATTTTATTGAATCATGTCTAAAAATCAGCTGAGCAACTCATGCTGTGTGGCCTGAAAGACTGACGCGTTTCGCGCATGCGCGCTTAGTCATAGTCTAGTGGTCAGTGTATGACCGGAGATTTAAAAACAAATAATGGCCAATAGGATGTCTCCCAGTGCACATGTATGCAAGTGGGATGGGTGCGTGCAATCAGTAATGTGATCCTGCTTGAACACTGCTCGGTTAGCACTACGGCCAATTCACATTGCAAGAAATAGGTTCACTGAGCGTGACCATTTGATATATGTATTAACAATCATGATGTGATGCGGAGGATAGATGGTGGAGTGTGATAAGACATGATCCACATTGGAGCGTGTTTGGCGGCCAAGTTATATATTGATGCAATGAAATGCCAAGTTCTATCATATGTGAAGTAACCAAGCCGCACAGTATGAACACCGCTCCTTCATGCATACAAAGTGCTATCATTCGTGCACGTTAACACAGTGAATCTTTATGTATATAAAGTGTTACTATTCATGCACGTCAACACAGCGAATCTATAAACAGGCACAAGGCTTGCATTATGCACATTGACCTGCCTATATAGAATCTGCTCTAGGAGCGGTGTTCATACTGTTGTTCCCAGTTGTTTGGCTCAGAAGAATAAACAAATTTTTCTTCTGGCTGAGAGAATGTGGGCGTGGCCTATCCCTCATCTCCCTGGCTGGGTCCCTCCATACACTGATCAGCACCTTAGCAGATGGATCAGATACAGCCCCAGCATACAGGATCACAATGTAAGATTAGATACAGAGCTCCAGCAGATGGTATCACACACAGTGGGATTAGATACAGTCATCTGCTCTCATAACACTGTAGGATAATGTCAGCCATTGAGGTGGGGGCACCTGCTGCAGACATCTGATAGTGAATGTTATATGTACTATGGAAGGACTACAGCTGTGTTGTGCTGGGACTTGTAGTCCTTCCCTCAGTAACTCACCCACTTTCCCTCATGCAGTACATTGGAGTCATGGTGGCACTGGATACACTTGTCCCTCCATCCAGCTCTTCCCCTGCGCTGCTCCTCACACACAACACCCTCAGCTCTGCTTAGTCACCTCAGTGAGGGGAGGGGAGAGAACTGCTGCTAGGAGGGGGGAGGAGGATTTGTGTATGTTTCTCTCTGTGTCAGGGCTGTTATCTGATCCTTCTGTCAGAGTCCGTACTCTAGGTACGGGTCTGCAGTGAGGGGGCGTGTGCAGCAGGAATGCAGAAATAAGTCAGAGGCTAACACAGCTTAATGGGGACTTTATGCTTCATGTATTTAAAAAACTGTTCATTTTAGGTTATTAATGTATATTACAAAAATTCTTATCATGCCCTAAGCTAACTAAAACTGAAAGGTCAAAATATTTTATAGTTACGCTTTAAGATCCCCAGCTTATTCAGTGATTGATTTTTTTGGCCAGACCCCGGACTTCTCCTTTAATATACAATATAGTTCAGAATATACATATACAGTTGGAAAGGTGCAACTAAGGCAAACCTAATACAATAAAAATATAACAGTATCAGAAAAGTGCCAAGAGTGGAAGGGCAGAGAGTAATGCTGCCATGTGTTTAGTGCAAACAGGCTGTCATATCCAGGGCCATATCTGCCATGAGGCGAAGTGAAGTCTTTGCGTCAGGCGGCAGATAACACAGCCCTTGAGGGGGGCGGCATCAGCGTCCTGTGTCATTATAATTACACCTAGTTACAGCTCAGTGCTCAGCCGTGTTTCCTGTCAGTTGCCTCATGAGAAGCGCTGAGGAGGCACTGGAAGCCTTGTATTCACAGGTATTCACATCACATAAGACATAGATATAGTGTCTTCTGCTGTTAACCCTTTCAATAATGCAGAGCTATTATACTCTGCATCACTTACACACTGTAGAAAAGAAAAAGTTACCAGCAGCGGGGACGCTATTTTATGTCTTCTCTGCACTGCCGAACTCCGAGCTGACCTCAACTTAGTGCAAGAGCAGGAGAAGAGGCATAAAAGTAATGTTCTGCTCTGCTGTTAACTCTTTCTGTATTGCAGAATGTGATGCACAGTAATACTCTACATTCTGCAGTACATTCAGCAGTTACAGATTGTTGTTTGGGGCAGCTGCCTGAAGCTCTCAGGGGGCCAATAGTGGCTCAAACAGTTAAAAAAATCTGGTCACCGCATGGCGCACACTGTTATCTATAGTGCTGTCCCATACACACTGCGATGCTGCACTGTGCCTGTCCTGGATCTTCTCTCCCTGACTATTGCTCTGAGGTCCCTGCAGTTTAGACTGCTGTCAGGTCACAGGATAGGATATTCAGCTGAGGCATTAATCATGTTGAATGGGGGCACCTGGGAGTGCTGGAGTTCTTGTATGGGGAATGTGAGGGGCACTATGCCCATGGTAATATTACAGGGAATGTGAGGAGGGCAGGGGGCAGGATAATCTTGTAGGGGAAATGTGGGGGAACAGGGATATAATGCTGAAATGCAATTTTTCAGCTCATTCAAATACAGCTGCTAGTACTGCTTCATCTGTGTCTTGGTGTATTTTTTTCTGCTTATTTAACGTAAAAATAGAAAGTCGAGATTCAAATCGAGAATTGTCTCAAAATTAAAAAAAATATATAAAAATCGAGATGTTATTTTTTGGCCATATCGCCCGGGGGGGGGGGGGGGGGGGGGGTGTGCTTTGTCAGTTTTCGCCTCAGGCGGTGGAAAAGCTAGAATCGGCCCTGGTCACATCTCTAATGGGACTGTCACTTAAGACTTCCTCAGGGGTAAATAACAGCCCCTCATGACTTGTGGTCTTGCACAGTCCACCCGTAATTAGTGTTGATGTTTCTACCTAGGTTGTGGGCATCCAACAATATTTCCTATTGCCCCAGAGGATACACAACCACAGGTTATAGAAACCTAAGACATACCCTATAAAAGACATAAGCACACACATGCCATTTATCCAGGCTATGCAGGGTTAGCCCCGCCTGGTTAAGGGGACGCCCGTACCAGGTGGTCCTTAGACCCACAGGCAGGGACAGACTATGGCCAAGTGTCTTCGCTCCAGATACATCTTTGGTGGTTCATCGCCTTTTATGCAAAAGTTACGGCTGTGGAATTATATCCACATATACTAGACTGTTATGGTACAACATTGTTTTAGATTTAGCTCTGGCCCCGGGTGCTGGATGCTGGTGTTGCACTAGCTGGTGCACTCTGGTGTTTTGGGTGCAACTTGTCATGGTGGCCAGGAGCGGCAGTACCCACTCCTGGACACATGGGCACCAGACTTTGGTAGAAATGGTGTGAGGTGCAAGTGTACTGTAGGTTCAAGGTGCAGCGTAAAATAACTTAATTGCAATACAGAAAAATATTGGTTACAAGTGCTAGTGCAAAAATACTTGACATTACTCTGAGAAAAACTTTAGAATAGACTTGAGCAGAAGAAGTGGAGACCTGTGTATGAGAGCATCAGAGGGGTCGAGTAGGAGCCCTTGTCTAATTAGTAACCAGACTCTGCTGGGATGTGTGTTGACCTTTTGCCTGCACAATATCAGAGACTTTTGAGGTAGTATGAGTCCCAGGTTTTCCCACGTAGTCAAGCCTGTATAGTCCCTGTCAAGGGCTCTGGCCTAAGCCAGGCCGGCTTAGTTACTGCAGCAGGAACTCTGGTCTGTGGTCTGTCTCCCATACACACCAACTAGAAAAATGTCCTCCTGACAGAGAACCCCTACTTTTATATAGGGTGGTGTGAGGGGAAATAAGAGAGAGGGTAGAAGTGTGAGAGTTATGCTGCATTTACACAAAGAGATAATTCACCCAATCGATGGTTGAACTATTTTGAAGCAACAATTTGGTTTTTATAACGATCAGCGTTTAGATGAATAAATCGTTAGAAAAATCGTTCAAAAATTTGTAAGAAATATCGTTATTGCGATCGTTTTTAAGATCACTTAAAGCGTAACTGTCATTTCAGGGTAATTTTTCTGAAAACATTAAATATCAGTAGTACAAGCGATTTTAAGAAACTCTGTAATAGGTTTTATGTACTAAGAGTTTCCTTCTGTACTGAAAAAGCAATCTCCCAGCCTCCCCCCCTCACATCAGATGAAGCAGGATTTCTGTGTCCATTGTGTGGCTATGGAGACGGGAGGGGCTGTTAGGAGTAACTGAGCACGGAGGATTTCTGCAAATCACAACACCCTGCAATCTTGTCTCAGTAAGTTCATAGATAAGCACTGACCTGTCTGACACCTGAATTTAGCGTTTTAGGTGCCCAGACAATCTACAAACAGCTGACCTTCATGTCACCTCTTCCTGCTCCCTCATCTCGCTCAGCCCCTCCCCCCTTCATAGGCTTACAATGGAGAGAGCAGAGCCCGTCTTCACTGGCTTCTCTGTAATGAAGACGTGTTTGCCTGATAATGCACAGATAAGAAATCAGGGAGGAGGCTGGGAGATTGCTTCTTGAGTACAGAGGGAGGCTTTTTTGGCTGATAAAACCTATTACAGATTTTCTTAAAATCCCTTATACTACTGATAAACATGACAGTTATGCTTTAACCCCTAGACGACCCTGGACGTAGGGTTACATCATGGAAGTCTGTCCCCAGACGACCCATGACGTAACCTTACGTCCTGGGTGTTTCTCCCGCTATGAAGCGTGCTCCAGAGCGGAGCGCGCTTCATAGCAGGTGGGGGCCGGCTGCAAACAGCAGCCGGGACCTCACCGGTAATGACACGCTGCAGCGATCGCGCTGCCGCGTGTCATTAACCCCTTAAACCCCTTAAACCCCTGTCACTTAACGATCGGGACCCCCCGCAGTCCCGATCGTTGAAACGGACTGCCGGAGGTCTCTCACCTGCCTCCGTGCGGTCCGATCGGCGATCTGCTACACTGAGCCTGCACAGGCAGGCTCAATGAGCAGATCGCCGATAACACTGATCAATGCTATGCCTATGGCATAGCAATGATCGGTGTATAAATCAAAGTAGTGAATGTAGAAGTCCCCCAAAGGGACTTCAAAAGTGTAAAAAAAAAAAAAGTTCAAATCACTATTACACTACCCCAAAGCCCCTCCCCCAATAAAAGTCTAAATCACCCCCCTTTCCCATTATATAAATAAAACATATAAAAATAAATAGATAAACATATAATATACCGTAGCGTGCGTAATTGTCCGATCTATTAAAATATAACAAGCGTCATTGTGATCGGTTAGCGGCGTACACGAAAAGAGGGGAAAAAGTGCGCAGATTACCGATTTTATGTTACATTATATATTAAAAAAATCAATAAAAAGTGATCAAAACGTCCGATCTTCACAAATATGGTATTAATAAAAACCAGAGATCATGGCGGAAAAAATGACACCCCATACAGCCCCGTAGGTGAAAAAATAAAACCGTTATAAGCGTCACAATTTATTAATATTTAATTGCCAAAAAAAAGGATTTCATTAAAAAATACATATATAACCTTAGAGAATCTGTGTAACCTGCATATGATTGTGTTCGGACTGACCTATAGAATAATAGTGTCATGTCGCTGTTACCATATAGTGCATTACGTAGACACAGGAACCCCCCAAACGTTACCATATTGCATTCTTATTTACGATTTCACCTATTTATATCTTCATAAATAATATATTTGGAATTCCATCATACATGTTATGGTAAAATGAATGACGCCATTACACAGTACAACTATTCCTGTAAAAAACAAGCACTTACATGGCTTGTAGATAGAAAACTGAGAGTGCTAGAGCTCTTAGAAGGGGAGGAGGGGAAAACTAAAAAACACTAAGTTCAAAATTTGCGCGGTCCACTGGGTCATTTTGGGCCTGGTTCTCAAAGGGTTAAGCCCATCTTTCACACAGCGTGAATCTTTGAAAGACTGTTTACACAAAGCGAGCTGTGGATTTTTAGCCAACGATGAACAATGTTGAAAGATCAAAATGAACAATATCTCGCTCGTCGCTTGATCGTTCGCTGTGTTTAAACGGAACGAGTATCGTTGAAATGTGACCGTTGTTGCGAAAAGGATTTTTCAAATACCTTTTTTTGCATTGTATGTCAGGTGTTTCAAAGGGTCTCCAGCCTTCTTCAACAGGCATTTCTTATATACACTGGTCGCCTAGCTTACAATTGCCCCAGGTTACAATATTTTTAATATAAAATATTCCTTTTTGGACCATCGTAACTTGAGACCAGACTCAACATACAATGCTACAGACAGTCAGGATCTGTGACACATGTAAATAGCTCAATGACTGACCACTAAAAGTGACCAATGGTAAAATTCCCAGTATTACTGATTTGTGATTCAATTTTTGTATAAAACATTGTTTAGAAAAATTATCAACTATGTGTGTGTGGCTGGCTTTACATAGTAACATAATAACATAGTTATTAAGGTTGAAAAAAAGATGAGTGCATGAAGTTAAACCTACAAAATTCTACTGTGTTGATCTAGAGGAAGGCGAAAACCCTTATAAGGCAGATGCAAATTGCCCATAACTTGTAATATTAGTGATCAATACATCCGATCTAAACAAATATGATACTAATAAAAATTAGACATCATGGCGTAAAAAATGACACCTCATACAGCCCCGTAGGTTAAAAAAGAGTTACAATAGGGCCATTTTAAATATACCCATTTGAAAAAAAAAGCTTGGTATGGCAGGCTCTGAAAAAAAAAAGAAAAATTGAGAATAATGATAGCATATCATTCAGTCCATAGGATAAAACATGTTATAATGAATCAATCAATATGATTGTTTGGGGTTAAGAGCTATGAGGGAGGTAATGGTATGAGGAATGGGGCAACATCCTCGGGGAAATTTGATCGGCAATGAGGTTGGATCAAAATCAAATAGGTCTATACTAGAAATTAGTGAACCAAACTTCGCGAATCGAGATTTGTTTTGAACTTAGCAAAAAAAGTGAAATGGAAACCAACAGAATTTTTTAAAAGTTTGTGCAAAATGGTGGCCGCAAACACAGGGCCGTCTTAACAGCATTATGGGCCCCTGGGCAGAGGTGCGAATTAACCCTCCCCCCCCCCCTAGCGGCCGCTGCCCCTCTTATCTGGTAAGGTACAGTGGTACCTTGGTTTAAGAGTAACTTGGTTTAAGAGCTCACAGTTTTTCAAAACTGTGACTTGGTTTAAGAGCATTGTTTTGGTTTAAGAGCTCCCTGTATTGGGTGGGAGGGCGGGTGGAGGAGGGACATGGTCTGAATAGCGGGGTCTACAGCTCTGTACTCTGACCCAGGAAGTCTCCCTCACCTGCCAAATCATAGCAGATCCACTTCAGGCTGGGGCTACATCAGGGGACAGGACTGTGGGGGTAATCTCTCCATAGCTGTAACCCCTCTCTCCCCTGACAGAGAGTGCTGCATGTATGTGCCCACATCTGCCCTGCTCATTCCTTCATACTCCCTGCAGTCTCTATCAGCCCTTGTGTTTCCCATCCGCTCCATTACTGTACAGTAACTTATAATATCACAATATGTTTGTTTCATCTGTTTTACATGTTATTCAGAATAATAAATCATTATTTTTTGGGTGTGGAACCAATTGTCTGCATTTCTATAATTTCTTATGGGAAAATTTGCTTTGGTTTAAGAGTGATTTGGATTACAAGCACGGTCCTGGAACGAATTATGCTCGTAATCCAAGGCACCACTGTATATTGCCCATAATAGTGATTGTCATATATGTTGCACACATACAGTATATCACTATTACAGGCAATATACCTTACCACCTATTTATCTACCATATAGATACAGGTATAAGGGTGGAGCAGTAGGTAGGTGGTTATATAGCCTATAATAGTGATATATGTGTACAAATATATGTATGGGGGGTACAGGTATATGTGGGGTATACAGGTGGTGGGTAAAAGCCTAATTAATATATATTGGTGCCCCTCTCTATATATGAGACATGTTGCTGTCCCTCTGCATATACGCCATGTTGTCTCCCTGTATACTGTATAATACAGGGAGTCTGTGTATACTGTATTATACAGAATACAGGGAAACAACACTGCTTATATATAGAGAAGGGCAAAACAACATGTCTCATATATACAGAGGGGCAACAACATGACTATTATATATGAGAACCATGTTGTTTCCCTGTATGTATACTGTATAATACAATATACAGGGAAACAACATGGTTCATATATAGAGAGGGGCAACAACATGTCTCATATATACAGAGGGGCAACATGTCTCATATATACAGAGGGGCAACAACATGACTATTATATATGAACCATGTTGTTTTGCCCCTCTCTATATATGAACCATGTTGTTTCCCTGTATATTGTATTATACAGTATACATACAGGGAGACAACAATGGAGTGATAGGTGAAGGATAAGTATATAATACACTGCTGTATACACTGAATGGAGATATATATACACACTCAGGAGGAGGATAAGTATATAATACACTGCTGTATACACTGAATGGAGATATATATACACACTCAGGAGGAGGATAAGTATATAATACACTGCTGTATACACTGAATGGAGATATATATACACACTCAGGAGGAGGATAAGTATATAATACATTGCTGTATACACTGAATGGAGATATATATACACACTCAGGAGGAGGATAAGTATATAATACACTGCTGTATACACTGAATGGAGATATATATACACACTCAGGAGGAGGATAAGTATATAATACACTGCTGTATACACTGAATGGAGATATATATATACACACTCAGGAGGAGGATAAGTATATAATACATTGCTGTATACACTGAATGGAGATATATATACACACTCAGGAGGAGGATAAGTATATAATACACTGCTGTATACACTGAATGGAGATATATATACACACTCAGGAGGAGGATAAGTATATAATACATTGCTGTATACACTGAATGGAGATATATATACACGCTCAGGAGGAGGATAAGTATATAATACACTGCTGTATACACTGAATGGAGATATATATATACATGCTCAGGAGGAGGATAAGTATATAATACACTGCTGTATACACTGAATGGAGATATATATACACGCTCAGGAGGAGGATAAGTATATAATACACTGCTGTATACACTGAATGGAGATATATATACACACTCAGGAGGAGGATAAGTATATAATACATTGCTGTATACACTGAATGGAGATATATATACACACTCAGAGGAGTTACACCCCCCGATCCCTCCCCCTCCCTGTTTACCAGTTCACCCATGGCCCTGTCTGCATCCCTGCAGAGAGCACTCCCATGATTAACACCTTCCCTGCCAGCTAGCCTCCCCTCTCTGGTATCAGCACATACTCACTCAGGCTTTGTGCTTCAGGCCTCCAGCTTCTCCTTCCTCTCAGGGCTCTGCTGGTGACGTCACTCTCCTGCTCCGCACTGGAATGCAGGGGGTGAGAGAGACCTCTAGTGACGGGAAGCAGAATGCAGCTTCCGGCCACAAGAGCGAGCTGTGCACAGCCCCTATCTACCAGCGCTGATCAGGAGCACTCCCAGTTAAAGGGCCAGGGAATATGACACAGGGCAGGGGCCCCCTAGGACGCATGGGCCCCCAGGCAGCCGCCTACCATGCCCAATGGTTAAGACGGCCCTGCGCAAACATGTATGATAGGTCAGGGGTAGAGTAGAAGGTGTTAGTGCAGGAGAGGGTGACTGCCTCAATGCAACTGCTGCAGACTCACAGCTTGACGTCCCTTCTGGGACTGCTAGATTCAAGTCACTTTACTGTAGCTGGAAATTAAGTGGAAAGAGGCACGCAAAAATGCTCAAAACAACAGCCGCTTCACTCATAGAAAGCAATGTGACCTTAAAAATTACTTTTTTTCACGCATTTTCCATGCAGCTTTCACTGCAAAGGCGCCCAAATATGCAGACAGGGACCGCGGCTATTAGCAAGCGTGGTTCGATTACTGTGCCCGCTAATTAGACATTTAAGTGGAGCTGTCAAAACTTGTGTGCCCCTATTCCTGGTGTTTATTGGGGCAATGCGATCACGGAAGGGAGATCCCTTCTTCTTACCAGGCCGGGGCTCTTCATTACACTGATGCTGATCCTGGCTTTGCAATCTGTAGGTCTGGGCTGCAGCAGCCCAGAGTAATACAGCACTGATCTTATCGATTAGTGCTGTATTAAGTATACTACAGTGATCTCTATGGGGACTAAAAGTTAAAGTTAAAAAATTAAATAAGTTTCTTTACTAATGAAAGTTTACTATTCTGCCACTGTACAAAACAGTGTAGAGTACTTAACTGTCCCATTCCGCCACAGCTACCGGTTTACCGACCACCCAATGTCCTCTGCTGTCGTTATTTTGACATCCGCTGACATGCCGTTCCCACTGCAAATGGCCACTCATTATAGACTGCTCTTTACTGTGCTATACATAATGTGGGCATTTCTGATGGAAATGGAACATGTTGTCGGTTGTTGTAAATACTATGACATCAGCGGAGCAGGACAGGTAAGTTTACTGCACTTTTGTATCACCAGTGGAAAAAAGAAGCATGCTAACTTGATAATTTAAACAGTGTATGCACATCATCTGTGTGTGTTTGTGTGTGTGTGTGTGTGTGTATGTGTGTATATATATATATATATATATATATATATACACACACACACATACAGTGGTACCTCGGTTCTCGAACTTAGTTGGTTCCGGAAGGCAGTTTGAGAACCAAGCAGTTTGAAATCCAAGCAGTGTCTTCCCAAAGGAAATAATGTAAATTAATTGGTTCCAGCAGCCACCAATAATTACCTACAATACTCATTTATTACACTGATAAGTGCTCAGTATAATCACTACAGTACAGAACAGCACTATACTGTACAGGACATTAAACATAAATGTTCATCAGAACCAGCAATTATAGTACAGTAGTCACCAACTCCTCACCCATCCTTTACTGTATAGCGTCCCCCCACATCCAAGCACTGTAATGTATGGGAGATGGTGGTGCACTGCCTGTACTACTACTGCACTGTATATGCAGTCTTATACAGCACTGTACTGTATGTGAAGCCTCACCACTGCTTAACTCGCCAGGTACAACCAACCATCCACGCTCGCAAAAAACGTTCGAAAACCGAGCAAAGTTCGAATTCCAAACACTACTTCTGGGTAAATTTTCGTTCGAATACCAAGCAGTTCGAGTTCCAAAGCGTTCGAAAACCGAGGTATTACTGTATATATATATATATTGTAGAAAGGCAGTAGGGGCTATTGTCGATGGCAGGTATTTATCACCGAGGTGGCTGGCCACGGTGATATACAAAACCCAATAGTTTGCACCAGTGACATTATACTGCTAAGTGGTTGTTTTGTGGTAGTTCGGGTCCGGGTTTTTTATGGAGCGTCCAGAGAGCTTGGGTGGGAAAGGTCGCTCCCATACTCCAGCCCAAGTCTTACCAGACCTTTAAAAAGCAGCTGGTTCCGAGAAGAAGGGGGTGTGGTGTCTTACTGAACCATAGTGTGGACACTATCAAAGCTGCAAGGCTAAGGAAGCCTGTGGGAGCTGCTGCATCTAGACGGTGAGACAGTGGCCTTTTGTTTATTGTGACTTACCTGAGAGAAAAAAAAACACATAGGGCCATTAGCCCACAGGGCTCCCTCTATCTTAAAGTTTCCCCTCCCATGAAGGGGTCACCAATGATTGTACAAAATATGACTAAAATATAACTTTTATTAGTGTACAAAATAAGACAAATATGTGCTGATTAAAAACACAGTTGCTTGGTGGTGTACACTTCTATTGTGAGTCAATTCCCCTTTATGCTAGGGTATACAGGTAGTTATACTGGATACAATATACCTCTATGTGAAGGTGGACAGCAGGAGACTGCAAGTTGTACCGAACTCTCGAATACACACTGTAAACTCAGCTAATCTGAGGTGACTGTGGGGCCCGCGGGCCACCTGGGGTCACTACCCAAGAGTGTGTATGCGAGTTCGATCAGATAGTAACTGCAAATTGAATCCCGATATAACAGAGCAGCTAAATCCACCCAAATAAACTATATCCTAAGGACACAGCCGATCACCACCAGCAGCTGCTATTTAAAATACTGACACACTCTGCCCCCACGACTAGTTTCACCCTAACAGGGGCGTCATCAGGCACAGGGCAAGGTGTTTGAGAGAGTAGCTGACCGTGAGAAACTACCTCCAGACCAGTGGGCTGAGGTTCTAGCCCTGACTCTCACCGGGGAGCCGCAGAAGGCCTATTATGACCTGACCCTGCAGGATGCTAAAGAATATACCAAACTCAAGGCTGAAATTTTGGCCCGAGTGGGTGTGACTTTGGCAGTCCGGGCACAACGAGTGCACCGCTGGGAGTATAGCACGGAAAAGCCACCAAGATCACAGATGTTTGACTTACTCCATCTCATGCAGAAGTGGTCGTCATGGACCGATTCGTACATTCATTCCCCAAGTCTGTGCAGTGCTGGGTAGAGCGCTCTGGTAGAGCAATACGTGACTGTGGAAAACTCTCTGAATGACTCAGGGTGTCTGAGGTCACCTTACTGGGGCGCCCAGAGTAGAACCGATACTTCCAAATCCACTCTTGAGGGGCATTCTCAGGCCAAGGAGGGGTCTGAACCCAAGTTAAGGGGCCCATCCCAAGATATTGTTTGTTGGAGATGTCGGGGCCCTGGTCACATTACCACCCATTGTCCTATGACTACTGAGCCTATGGAGTGCTCCATAGGCCGTCGCTGCTCCATGTTTGCACACCCAGCGTGCAGCGCTGTTCTAAACCCTGGCCAGGGGCCACAGGTGTGACAGGTGATGGTGAATGGCACTGAAGTGACTAGACTCTTGGACTTTGGTTACTCTTGGGAGTTTGGTTACCCTAGTATCAGCCACACTCTCTCATGTACTACTCCCTGGGAAATGGTTAGGGGTCATGTGCATTCATGGTGACACCAAGCATTACCCTGTGGCCCAGGTGACAATAGGCACAGACTCTACCACTGTGTCCCACCCGGTGGGAATTGTAAAAAACTTGTTGCATTCAAGTCCCTTGTTCTGGGATTTATGGGCGAGCCCTGTATGGCATGAAAGGCCTCATGTGAGTGAGGAAGCACCAAAAGAGTTCCACTTAGTGGAATAGTGTTGGTAGGGGATAAGGATGAGGTGCCATCCCCTGAAACCAATGTACTTGAAAATTTTCCTGTGAAAATTTTGGGACTGCCCAGCTGAGGGATCTGACCCTAAAAGGTGCCCTAGAGAATGTGAGTGCTAAATGGTGTCCCACAAGAGCCAGGTGCAGATTAGCGGTATCCCCATTTTGCTATGAACAATAATTTATTGTATCGGTTGACCAAGGTACGGGATGAGGTAATAGAACAGCTACTGGTACCCGGGCCCTACAGACGCATGGTGTTAGACCTCGCCCATTCCCATGTGTTGGGTGGTCACCTGGGGGCAGACAAGACACAGCAGCTATGGGAGACGGCCAAGGCTGTAATCCGAGGTAATATCATATCCTATTGGTTGGGAAAGAAGAGGGCGAACCAGAAGGCCTTTACAGAGGCCACATCCCGACTGAGAACCGCATACACCACTTTTCTACTTAGCCCTACAGATCACCATAGGCAGGCTTGGGTGACGGCCAAACGTGCGATGGACAGGGCGGTAGAGGCAACGGAAACATTTTTTCTTGATCAGAAAAAAACGGACTTGTTCAAATTTGGAAACAAGTCCGGCAGACTGTTGGCGAACCTGGCTAAGGGATACTGGGATCCTAATAATATCTTGGAGATGAGGGAGGGGGGAGGAGGGGGAAAGCTTACTAGGGACCCTAGACAGATCAACCGTATCCTTCAGGAATATTATGAAGGGTTGTATAAACAGGGAGAACAAAACCTGGAAGAGGGAAGGAGGTTCCTAGAGGGTATAGACTTACTGCACATAGATCAGGATGACCTAGACACACTAAACGCCCCTCTCACACTTAAGGAGATAGTGCAGACGATCAAAGCCCTGAAATCCCATAAGGCCCCTGGCCCGGACAGTTATGCGTCTGAATTTTAGCAACGCCTACAAGATGATATTGCGCCAACCCTTCTGTCTCTCTACAACACTATTCTGCGGGGAGAAGGGACTCTCTCATCCAGTGACACAGCATACATTAAGGTTCTGAGTAAGCCAAGTAAAGATCCCACCCTACCTTCATCCTGTCGCCCTATCTCCCTAATTAATCTTGATTTAAAAATCCTTTCTAAACTCCAATAGACTGATGGGTATCATGCCAAAACTCTAAGGCCCCCACCAGGTAGGGTTCACTCAAGGCAGATCGGCGGTCACGAACATCCGCTCTATCCTTGCCATCCAGGATGCAGTTCAGTCCAGGCGCCATGTCGACCATCCTCCAGCTCTTTTATCGATATATGCCGTAAAGGCTTTTGATAACGTCAACTGGGGGTGGCTCGACATGGTCCTGGACAAATTTGGACTCACTGGATTGCTTAGGCAATACCTAACGGCCATATATGCAAATCCTAAGGCCAAGGTCTCGACGCCGGGTTTCTTGTCAGATGCCATTCGTTTAGAAAAGGGCACGAGGCAAGGGTGCCCATTGTCACCCTTGCTTTTTAATCTTTCCCTGGAGCCCCTGGCCAGACACCTGGTGTCGAGCTCATTATACAAGGGTATATTAGTGGGAAGGGAAGAGACAAAACTCTGTTTTGCTGACGATTTGTTGCTCTGTCTGGGGTCCCCGGAGGTTCACCTAGCCCCAGTTCTACAAACCCTATCATATTTGGGCTCTTTCTCTGGGTACAAAGTCAATCCCTCAAAGAGTCAGCTTTTGGTCCTAGGCTCTCCCCACCCGAATACATCACTTTTGATGGGGGTGGAGGTGGTTCATACATCCATCACTTACTTGGGAATCAAAGTGGGTCCCACCTCTCACACACTGTATAACCTTAAAGGGGTTTTCCAGGGAAAATTGATAAATTGGTAATGGAAAGGTTTAACGAAGGTTAACCCTTTCCTAATATACTTACCTGTCCTTTATTGCCCCCCCAAGGAGATCTCCGGTCCGGCCACGTGATCTTCCAGCTTGCGACTCGTGGATCCTCTTCTTCCGGTTCGGTGACGTCACCATACCCGGCCGGCGTGTGGCTCTGTCTTATTAGCGACAGAGCACTGAACCCTGACTGGCTTGGTAGCGTGTAGCCAATTAGGGTTTAGTGTTCTGCGTCTCCACCACACACCAGTTACATCTGCAGGGCCGGTGTCAGCACGTCATTGTGAGGGGTCCCTGCGAGGTGCCATCCGACATCACTGTGCAGGACCCCCCCGTGTCAGCGATGCCGACCTGAGTCCCGGGAGGGGAAGGGAGACAGCGGGCGGCATCGCTGACACGGGGGGGGGGGGGGGGGGGAGGTCCTGCAGAGTGATGTCGGATGTCACACAACAGCACCCTGCAGGGACCCCTCACAGTGGCCTGCTGTACAGTTAGTCGATTCCCCCCGGCCCCCCTCCCTGTGTAATCATTGCGATCCTCCCCCGGCCCCCCTCCCTGTGTAATCATTGCGATCCTCCTGGCCCCCTGTGTAATCATTCAGATACACAGATCACTCACCCCCGGTGTAATCATGCTGCAGCGACGCTGGACCCGATCTCGGCGCCTTTTTCAAACAGCTATCCCCAGCTGACAGGCGCTGTGTGTGAGGCAGGAGAGATTTCTTCCTTGCTCTGTACACAGCGCCTGTCAGCTGGGGATAGCTGTTTGAAAAAGGCGCCGAGATCGGGTCCAGCGTCGCTGCAGCATGATTACACCGGGGGTGAGTGATCTGTGTATCTGAATGATTACACAGGGGGCCAGGACGATCGCAATGATTACACAGGGAGGGGGGCCGGGGGAGGATCGCAATGATTACACAGGGGGCCAGGAGGATCGCAATGATTACTCAGGGGGCCAGGAGGATCGCAATGATTACTCAGGGAGGGGGGCCGGGGGGATCACAATGATTACACAGGGAGGGGGGCCAGGAGGATCGCAATGATTACACAGGGAGGGGGGCCGGGGGGATCACAATGATTACACAGGGAGGGGGGCCGGGGGAGGATCACAATGATTACACAGGGAGGGGGGCCAGGAGGATCGCAATGATTACACAGGGAGGGGGGCCGGGGGGAATCAGCTAACTGTACAGCAGGTCACTGTGAGGGGTCCCTGCAGGGTGCTGTTGTGTGACATCCGACATCACTCTGCAGGACCTCCCCCCTCCCTCGGGTGTCAACGATGCCGCCCGCCGTATCCCTTCCCCTCCAGGGACTTTCGACATTGCTGACACCGGGGGGGGGGGGGGGGGGGGTCCTGCAGAGTGAGGTCGGATGGCACCCCGCAGGGACCCCTCACAATGACGTTCTGACGCCGGCCCTGCAGATGTAACTGGTGTGTGTGGAGACGCAGAACACTAAACCTTGATTGGCTACACGCTACCAAGCCAGCCAGGGTTCAGTGCTCTGCCACTAATAAGACAGAGAGCCACACGCCGGCCGGGTATGGTGACGTCACCGAGCCGGAAGAAGAGGATCCACGAGTCGCAAGCTGGAAGATCACGTGGCCGGACCGGAGATCTCCTTGGGGGGGCAATAAAGGACAGGTAAGTATATTAGGAAAGGGTTAACCTTGGTTAACCCTTTCCATTACCAATTTATCAATTTTCCCTGGAATACCCCTTTAACTATCCTCCCCTCTTTCTAAAGATCATAAAAGAGTTGGACAAATGGAAGGATCTCCCTCTTTCCTTAATGGGTAGGGCGCATCTTATCAAAATGATAAGCTTTGCGAGGTTATTATACCCTTTGCAGACTCTGCAATCCTCCTTCGTAAGGTTTATTTGGCGAGGCAAGCGACCGAGGATTGCATATGATAAATTATGTTCTTCAAAACTCCTTGGAGGTTTAAATATGCCTAATATCAGACTGTATAACCTGGCTTCCCTGCTCCGCCACATAAGAGACTGGATCCATGGGACTAGCTATTTCTCTAATTATAGGTTGGAATCGAATCTAGCATCACCGTGGGCCCTATCCACTTTACTACACACCAAAGTCAAAGATCTACCAAGTCATCTTAAATCTCACGTGGTGCTGAGAGACACAGTGGCATCCTGGAAGGCGGCTAGTAAACTATATAGGCTTCCATTTTGTCTCTCAAGGTACCTTCCGCTGTGGGGACATCCGCTGTTCAGGGGTAATATTCCAGGACCAGTTGAGTCTTTGTGGCGGGGCAAAGGAATCAGAGATGTAGCCCAACTCCTTAAGTCTGGGGAGGGTGTTCTATTCCCGTGGGATCAATTTAGGTTGGTATACGGCCTACCTGTAGGCCACTTTCTGTATTACAATCAATTGATATCATTTCTGGGAGGACTGGTGTCTAATTTTGCGAAGGTCGAGGTATCCGGCAAATTTGACGAGATCATCGGTACCTCCACGAATACTGATTCTTTGGCCGGTTTATATCTATCACTGAAGTCTCAATACCTTGCACCACTGTCTCAGACGATGTTTAGCAATTGGGAGGCCTCCCTGCAGATGGAGGATCTTGCACCGAAACTGTCCAAAGGGTTGCAATATGTACGAACCGCAATGGTGAATGGGAGTTGGGAGGGAAGTGCACGTGAAATTGTTACATAAATCCATTTATGCATTTCAGTTCTCCTATAGGGAGGCGCCCGCACATTACCTGAGAGCGTGCCCTAAATGCTCTTTAGTTAAGGCGGATCTATTTCATTGCATATGGTTATGCCCTCAAGTGCAACAAATATGGAAGGAGTCTTTGCAACTGATAGACAGGGTATGGAAAGTGAAGGTACCTTGTCAACCTCTTGGCTGTCTTTTCCACTACGTCATCCAATCTTCCGAGGATGATTCTCGAGGACTAGTGGCAGTCAAGGGAGTCCATACAGCTTTGTTGGCGGTTAAAAAATTTCTCCTTAGGCATTGGTTGGACCCCGCGACGGCAGCAATTTCTGAAGTAATAGATCAGTTGAAAACACTCCTTCACATAGATCGTCTGGACACGTTGCGCTCTATGGGAAAGATTACAAAACAATTCTTCCACAAATGGAGACCTTTCATAGAAAAAATATCTACCCCTGATGAAAGGAAGGAGATTATGTTGCAGTTCAGAGCATCGGAATGGTACTGCACTGAGGATCTTAAAGGCACATTGGGCGTTTTGAGGATCTCCTAAGTGTTATTTGTTGGTTCGGCTGGCTCTCTTTGTTTTCGTGTTGTCTTTGTTTTTGTTCATGTCTTGTCTGGTTTTGTCTTTTGATTTTGGTGTGTCTTAGTATTGGATGTGGTAGTCCTGTGTCTGTTGCTGATCCATTGGCCTTCTGGAAGTTTTAGGTTGGTGCCCTATTGTTGGTGGGGACACGGTTCTTGATGTTATCCTTGACATGCCAATGCTAGGGGGCAAGTCATTATAGGAGGGCCCTCACCTCTTTTATGCCGACATCCCGTTACTCCATGCTGAGGTTGACCTTGAGAGACACAATGGGTAGGGGTGTATACAATATGGATTGGGTCTAAAAATGTTTCTTTGGGGAGACTAAGGGGATCAGCAGTGTAGGGGTCCAACTATAGACTATTTTTGATGTATATCCCCTGATAGTATCATATGTTGATGTCGCAGCCTTTGTATCCTTACTGTGAGTTGTATAAAATAATAAAAAACTATTGTTAAAAAAAAAAAAAAAAGACACAGCAGCTGGTCTTGCAGAGGTTTTACTGGCCTGGGTGTTTTAGGGAAATAAGGGATTTTTGTAAGTCTTGTCCTGTGTGCCAGGTAACCTCCCCTATCATTCATTTCTTTAGTCCCTTTGTACCTTTACCCATCATTGAAGTTCCGTTTGAACGGATGGCTATGGATCTGGTGGGGCCCCTGGTTAGTTCCGCTAGAGGCCACCAATATATTCTAGTGATGGTTGACTATGCGACCCAGTACCCAGAAGCAGTGCCCTTAGGGAACACCTCCTCCAAGTCTATTGCCCGAGAGTTATTTTTCATGTTCTCTTACCTAAGGAGATCCTAACTGACAAAGGGACGCTTTTTATGTCAAAGGTGATGAGGGAACTGTGTAAAATATTAAAGATAACCTAGTTACGTACCTTAGTATACCACCCCCAAACAGACGGGTTAGTGGAGAGATTTAATAAATCTTAAAGGCAATTTTGAGAAAGGTGGTAAAGAGAGACAGTCGGGACTGGGACTGTCTGTTGCCCTACTTATTGTTCTCCATCAGGGAAGTTCCACAAGCGTCCACCGGGTTATCTCCCTTTGAACTTTGAATCGGCACCCCAGGGGCTTACTGGGAAAGTGAAACAACTCCATAAAAAAAGGGTCATAGAACATGTGGCTCAGATGCAGGAGAGGATATCTAATGTGATGCCCATTGTAAAACAGCATCTCCTGTAGGCTCAAGAGGCACAGTCCAGGGTATATAATCGATCTGCCAGACTTAAGCCCCTATTCCACGGGCCGACGGAGAGGAGCTACTGAGCACTGTCAGCGCTTGTTTGCTCCTCGTTCCCTGCTCGCTGCCGCCACTATTACACCAGGCGCAGCAAGCGGGTGAGAAGGGGGGGGGGAGGCTGCCTGGGTGATCGCTAGGGATACATAGGGATAGTGGCAGTCTGCTGCTGCCGCTCCTATTCCACGGAGCAACGGCGGCAGATGGCTGCTATCACAGTCATTTGTTTTTCAACATGTTTGACTGCAACGATCAGCCGACATGAACAATGTCGGTTGATCTTTTTTTTCTATTCCACGGGACGATCAGACAGTTCAGACCTGGGGATAGGGTGGTTGTGCTGGTACCCACAGTAGAGGGCAATTTCCTTGCAAAGGATTGAGGTTGTTAAAAAGGTTGGTAAAGGTAATCACCATGTACATCAACCCGGTAAAAGAAAGCCTCTTCAGATATATTATGTGAACCTGTTAAAACCCTGGAAAGACAGAGACCTTTCCGAGACCCCTTGTTTAGTGACCCAACCAGAGTCTAACATCACTGCGGTCATATAAAAAACCCAATAGTTTGCACCAGTGACATTAAGGGGTTATCGAACTCTACAAAAACATGGCCGGGTTTTTTATGTAGCGGCCAGAGAGCATGGGTGGGAAAGGACGCTCCCATACTCCAGCCCTTTAAAAAGCAGCTAGTTCAGATTGTATTATGCCTGATGGAGAAGGCTGAAGAACCTTTTGAAGCATGTTGCATTTGATCCAGTAGGGGTATTAGAAGAATCCTGAGTTTTCCTGTGCTTTCAGCATTGGGGACTGTGGCACTTCATGGCAGGGCCGTCTTAACAGCATTATGGGCCCCTGGGCAGAGGTGCGAATTGGGCCCCTAACAACCCCCCCCCTGCGGCCGCCATCATCAAAACCCCCCATCTTTGCATATAGTGCCCCACATAGTAGCCAATGCCCCATATAGTGCCCCACATAGTAGCCAGTGCCCCACATAGTAGCCAATGCCCCCATATAGTGCCCCCCATAGTAGCCAGTGCCCCCCATAGTAGCCAACCCCCCCCCCCTGCTGAACAGAAAAACAACAAACCAGTCACTCACCCATCCGCCGGCCCCAGCAGCTGATGTCTCCCAGCAGCGCGCTCCCGTCATCCTCCGGGCACAGGCAGTGGGGTACAGAGAGACTGCCTGTGCCGGAATGAATGAATGATAGAGGCTGCACGACACATGCGGGACTCAGGCAGCGTCTCTGTACCCCACTGCCTGTGCCCGGAGGATGAAGGAAGTGCGCGCTGCCGGGAGACATCAGCTGCTGGGGCCGGCGGACAGGTGAGTTCCTGGACCGCCCGCCCAGCTCGCCCCTTCTATCGCCGCTGTAGCTGAGCCGATCAGAAGCCCAGGAAAGGGCTGCTCATTGCACTTTCCTGGGCTTCTGATCGGCTCAGCTGAGTGGCGATAGAAGGGGCGGGCTGGGCGGGCGGAGGGGGTCACTCAGGGTTGCTCACTATGCATATGTATAGTGAGCGGCAATAGAGGGGGCGCGTGGGACGGCTTCCTTGCGGTGCTCGGCACTGCTTGGGAGCCGTCTTTGCTTTATAGGACGCACTTAGTTTTTCCTCCCACTTTGGGAGGAAAAAAAGTGCGTCTTATGAAGTGAAAAATACGGGTATGTCACAGCGGGCAGGGGTCCCCTAGGACGCAAGGGCCCCCGGGCAGCCGCCTGCCATGCCCAATGGGTAAGACAGCCCTGCTTCATGGTGGAATGGAGAACCACTGCACCCAGCAAGCTTGAGGAGTCTGTTTTTACAGTCCAGTCCTGGTGTATCTTTAGTTAGATGCTCTTTCCCAGCATTCGATGTCGTAGATTGTTCCCAAGGGTGCAGCAGTGGATGTTACAATGTGTACGCGAATACCTGCTAAGGTATTTTTATTTTTGACTTGGTAATCAAATCAGTCTACACTAGGAGGCACCCTCTGCTAATATCACAGAAAAAGCCTCGCCGAGGATGAAGGTAAGAAACTTACCTTCATCATCAGTGCCCTGTGCGCTATAGGGACATCTCTCTTCAGGCTGAATACTTCTAACATGCTGATGTGTTTTAGTAAACCATTTCGGTCCCTATAAAATAAAAACCTCTACTCTTAGGCCTTATTCAAACGTCCTGTGAAATTGTCCATGGTCCCTGATCCGCAGTGCGAAAAAATTATGTCCTAGTGCGGATTGCGGATCATTCCCCCGCCGCCCGGCTGCAGAGATGACAGGAGAGATGACATGATGTGCTCTCCTGTCATCTCATCTACTACTCACCTACTCCCCGTGCTGACCCGCTTCATCTTTAACAGAAGTGGCATGGACTACACTGCCGCCTTCTGGCAGCATAGTCCAGGCCACTTCCGGTAAGCACGTGTAGCCGGTCAGCGCGGGCAGTAGGTGAGTAGTAGATGAGATGACAAAAAAGCATGCTCTCCTGTCATCTCTGCGACCGGGGGGGGGGGGGGGGGGAATCTGTGCCAGACGGCGGTGGGGGCTCCGGCTAGGGGATCTGTGCCGCGATCCTCATCCAGATTGCGGCACAGATAGTATGAATGGGCCCTTAGAACTTTGCATTGTGCCATCCCTCTATTGTTCCTCCTGAAAAGGTACCGTTCCTCTTTTTATTGGGTGTTTCCCCACACAGCCTGATACTGTCCAGTAGTGCTCCTCATGTCCACAGTCATAAAAACCATAATGACAAAGTTTTTATTTTATTTCTCCTATTTGCCTTTTCTCTTGCAGTGTGATGGTTTGTTCCAAGACCTGGACAAACTGAAGGCTCGGCCAGCCCACATGGGGGTGTTTTTGAGGTACCTCTTCTCACAAGCTGATCCCAATCCTCTGGTGAGACTGATTTATTGGTTGTTGGTAACTCAACTCTGAAAGGATTTTATTATTTTAATGGTGTTTTCTGCGCAAAAGCAGATTTGCTCCTAGACTGGGGGTGGAATAAAAATAATAAACATATTATATTCACCTTCTCCTCTCTCCTGCAGCTGCCGCACAGAGGGTCTCTGCTTCTTCTAGATTGTGTTCCATCCCATCCCAACAGGAACTCAGTTTCTGAGGTGGTAGATCATTGTGGCCACTAATAGACTGATAGAGCAGTTGCTTTGGGGATGGCACAGCACAAAGCCTGAAAGAAGCAGAGACTAGCGGAATACCAGAAGTGTCAGCTGGGCACCAGTGGGGTATTGGAGGAGGTAAGTATACTATGTTTTTGCTATTGCCTGGAAAACACCTTTAGGGTATGTTCACACGTATCTGATCCGCAACGGATTTTCTGCTGCGGATCCGCAGCAGATTTCATCTAAATAAATGAACACAGCATCAAATCTGCATAATCAAATCTGCTGCGGATCTGTTGCAGATATCCTGCGGATCCTGTATGTCTGAAGGCACCCTTAGGGTGCGTTCACACATACAGGATCTGCAGCAGATTTGATGGCGCAGATTTGAAGTGCTTATTTTCAGTAGTAGTAGTGCTTTTTTCACCTATGTTGAAGGAAGATGAGCACTTTGCTGCCTGTTTCTTTCACAGAATATAGGTGGCAACTGGTAGTCTTATAAGTATCACAAGCATTGATAAACATATCACTGTGAGACTCATAACTAAAAAGGGTTGTCTAAACTGAATAACCCCCTTTTAAATGTCTCCATCTGTATCTCGATCCTATTTTAAATATGCAATCAGTGTCACCATTTTAAGTACATTAATATTGATGAGACTCTGCAGAGCAGTTTTATTGGTTGCATTGGAAGAATGCACTAGAGATGAGTGAATGTGCTTTGGTTTTTTTTTCCAGCTGTTTTATCTATGTGCTGAAGTGTGTCAGCAGATGAGTGCTCGAGATGCATCCTCTTTGGGGAAGTTCGTGTGGAATATCTTCTTAGATAAAAGTGCAGTAAGTGACTTATTGTATTGTTACAGTATATGTGGCATCCCCATGTTTTCTGCTGTAGGGGCCATATATTCCACCAGGTTTGGACAAGCCCACCAAAGTACTAGAGAATCACCTAGTAAGTCCTGACACTGTTGCAGATGGGTAGACTTTGAGGCCAATTACTTGCTGTCAAGGTTTATCAACAGCTTGAAAACCAGCAAACGTTTTAATTTTAAAGTTTTTTTTTTAAGTGTTAGGTGTATTTTTTGCCCTGTTTCCCTGACAACTAAAATGGGTAACCTTGGGTAACATGGGGCGCAGGTCCAAGATAGGCAATGAATGTATAAAATATTTATTTAAAAACGCGTTTGAAGTCGGGCCGGGTTTTTAAATAAATATTTTATACATTTATTGCCTATATTGGACCTGCGCCCAATGTTACTCAAGGTTTGGAGTGGATGATTTAATTGCTTTTAGTTACCTGTTTGGTTCCTGGAAGAGGCTGCGGTTCATACACATACCATCACTGAGTGTTGTGCCTTGCATTTGCACGACCACATCAGGTGAAAGTCTCCTTTTACTCTCTTGCTACTGCCCTTCCTGTTGCAGACATCACACAATGGAGCGCTGTTCACATTTGTATTTCCTTATGTAATAACATATTAAAAAATACATTTTGGCAAATACATTTTGGCCAGAGTTCTTTAATTTTATTTGACAGCTTATAAAATTGAAACTTTTTGATCACTTTTATTACAGTTTTTCTGGATTTGATAGCAAATTTGCAATTTTTTTGCTACTAAATGTTTATTTTTTATTTACACTTTTTTCTATTTATAAAATGGGACAATGGGAGTGATTATAACTTTTACTATGGGAGGGGATTTTTTATTAATGAAAAAACATTTTGATTTATAGATTTTTTTTCTTTACAGTAACTTCTATTGTAACTAAATTGTTCTCTCATAGAGATCTATGCAGTGTGTGTTTGTGTGTATTTCTATCTATATTGCTACATTGCTTTTGGCTGCTGGAGCCCAGAGCAATGGAATGCCAAGCTGGGATCAGCATCATTTTGAGGCTGAGGCCCGGGCAGAAGAACTGATGACCCCTCTGCGATCACATTGCACGCGTGTGACAGCGATCTGACCCACTAGACACCAGCGATGTGCTTTTTAAAGCATTTAAATGCAGCTGTCAGGCTTAACAGCTGCATTTAAATGCTGAATTAGCCGCTGTGGCTAGCAACCCGTGTCAGTTAATGGCGGCAATTCTTGGCTGCTGGACCCCCCAGTGCTGTTTTTCGATCTCTCATTGATTTTAGACATAACTGCATGCACTGTGCTCAAATTTGCAACAACGGCCGTGATTTATACAAAACACGGGTTCTATTGGAATTAATGGAATCCTGCCTGGACTTTATACACATTTAAACACACATTATGCATATATAAACCTCTAGTACACACACATTAATTATACATTATATAAGAATACACACCAGTGGCGGAACTACCGCCGTAGCAGCAGTAGCCGTTGCTATGGGGCCCGGCTCTTCAAGGGGCCCGGCGGGCAGGTCAGCCTGGGTGATATTCCCTGGTTAGCCGTTCAGGACGTTTGTCTTGAAACCAGCTAACCAGGGGAGAATAGTTTGCGCACAGAAGCCGGCCCACAGCCACCCACACAGGGCCCGGCATCACTGACACCTGCACAGAGCTTAGAGAGAGGGAGATAACCATCCACGCTCCCCCTCCCTCTCTCCCCCCGGTCACTGTGCGGCAGTGCTGATTGGCGGAGAGACTCCTCTTGTCCTGCAGCAGCAGCTTCTGCTATCTGCCTGCACGGAGGATCCTCTGGCTGGAGGGATGACTTCTGACCCTTTCCTGCCGGACCTCAGACTGAAAACTCCTTGTGTAAGTAAACTCTGTCACTGATAAGGGGGGGGAGGGGGCATGGTGGCTGCTGCCTTACATACAACTTTTGTCAGAAGCATAAGTGTGGGGGTTTACTTGTACAGGAGTTGTGAGGCACAGACTGCATAGAGAAACCACACTGGGAGTTGTAGTCCCACACATATATACAAAGCCTCCATGTGACTGCAGCTCCTGCAGAACTGAAAAGCTCACCCCTATGCATAATACCAGTCGTGTATATGAATTTGAATTGTCCCATTTTACTTATTTTTTGTAAATAAAGGGGGGGGGGGGATCAAAACAGTAAAAGATAAATAATCTTTTTTGTGATCACCACATGTGGAAACCTCCAATGTATGGAAATAGATCCGTATGGATCCTGTGTGATCATCGTACTCAGGACCAGAATTATTATATTTTTTTGATGGCCATATCAAATCCTATAAAATAAGAAGAGACTAATCATTTTCATCTACCCCAAAATGGTACTATGCCGGTGTTATCCAGTCACAGTATGGGGGTATCAGGTCTGGTATAGTATGGTAGTGTTATCCAGTCACAGTATGGCGGTATCAGGTCTGCTATGGCAGTGTTATCCAATCACAGTGTGGCAGTATCAGGTCTGGTATGGCAGGGTTATCCAATCACAGTATGGCGGTCAGAGCCGTTTTAATACATTGGTGGGCCCAGTGCACAGCCCTCAAGAGTGGGCCCCCCCTTCCCTTTCGGCACATTGTATAATGTACTGAATTTGCCCCCACACTGTATCAAGAGCCCCAATACATACAGTAGTTACCTTATAACACTATTTCCACAATACAGTGATTACATATTACATAAAAACTGCACTAAACAAAACAGAAAGATATCACCAATGATACCATTACATAATACCGCCACATCATGACCCCTAACACTACAATCCTATAACAGAGTGCAGTTACATCCAGTGACTCACCGGGGGCGTTTTCTCCAATCAGAGTCTGTCACCTTTTCTTTTTCTCTCCATCCAGCCTGGGCCACCTTGAAGTCTTCTCCTGGCTGTGAATCTTCTCTCCAGAATCTGCCAGACAAATATTTTAGGCTCCAACACATCCAGTAGTTAGGTCCCTTGTACCCCTATACAGTAGTTACACCCCTCTGTACTCCTACATAGTTACACCCCTCTGTGCCTCCATAGTTTTAAGGTGTCCCTGTAGTATATAGACCCTCATGTGCTCCTCCAGTTATATACAGCCCTCCTGTGCGCTCCCCCATTAGTATATAGCCCCCCTGTGCACTCTCCCCAGTAGTATATAGCCCCCCCTGTGCTCACCCACAATAGTATATAGCCCCCCTGTGCTCTCCCACAATAGTATATAGCCCCCCTGTGCTCTCCCACAATAGTATATAGCCCCCCTGTGCTCTCCCCCAATAGTATATAGTCCCCCTGTGCTCTCCAATAGTATATAGACCCCTATGCTCTCCCACAATAGTATATAGCCCCCCTGTGCTCTCCCCCAATAGTATATAGCCCCCCTGTGCTCCCCCCAATAGTATATAGCCCCCTGTGCTCCCCCCAATAGTATATAGCCCCCTGTGCTCTCCCCAATAGTATATAGCCCCCCTGTGCTCTCCATAATATATAGCCCCCCTGTGCTCTCCCCCATAGTATATAGACCCCTGTGCTCCTCAATATGATATAGCTCCCTGTGCTCACCAATAGTATATACCTCCCCTGTGCTCCCCAATAGTATATAGTCCCCTGTGCTCCCCAATAGTATATAGCTCCCCAGTGCTCCCCCATAGTATATATTCCCCTGTGCTCCCCCATAGTATATAGCCCCTCTGTGCTCCCCAGTAGTATATAGCCCCCTGTGCTCCCCAGTAGTATATAGCCCCCTGTGCTCCCCAGTAGTATATAGCTCCCCTGTGCTCCCCAGTAGTATATAGCTCCCCTGTGCTCCCCAGTAGTATATAGCTCCCCTGTGCTCCCCCATAGTATATAGCTCCCCTGTGCTCCCCCATAGTATATAGCCCCCCTGTGCTCCCCCATAGTATATAGCCCCCTGTGCTCCCCCATAGTATATAGATTCCCTGTGCTCCCCAGAGTATATAGACCCCTGTGCTCCCCAGTAGTATATAGTCCCCTGTGCTCTCCCATAGTATATAGGTCCCCTGTGCTCCCCCATAGTATATAGCTCCCCTGTGCTCCCCCATAGTATATAGCCCCCTGTGCTCCCCCATAGTATATAGCTCCCCTGTGCTCCCCCATAGTATATAGCCCCCTAAGCTCCCCCATTGTATAAAGCTCCCTGTGCTCCCCAGTAGTATATAGCCCCCTGTGCTCCCCAGTAGTATATAGCTCCCTGTGCTCCCCCACAGTATATAGCTCCCCTGTGCTCCCCCATAGTATATAGCCCCCTGTGCTCCCCCATAGTATATAGCTCCCCTGTGCTCCCCCATAGTATATAGCCCCCTGTGCTCCCCCATAGTATATAGCCCCCTGTCCTCCCCTATAGTATATAGCCCCCTGTGCTCCCCCATAGTATATAGCCCCCTGTCCTCCCCCATAGTATATAGTCCCCTGTGCCCCCCCATAGTATATAGCTCCCCCTCCCATATAACATTGAAAAAAACAAACACTGTTACTCACCTAGGTCCACGCGTTCCTCTTCTCTTCCCTCCTGTGGCCGCACTTCCTGCGGTCACAAGAGGCTGCACTCCCCTTACCCTCGCGCCGACGCTCCAGTGACGTCGGCCGCTAGAGGGAGAGTTCGGCCTCTTGTGACCGCAGGAAGTGCGGCCACAAGAGTGACTGACAGGGAGGGAGCCAATGGCTCTCTCTCTGTCAGTGTCGCTGCTGCTGCAGCGCTGAAGCGCCGCAGCAGCAGCGGGCGGGGGCAGCGGTGATCGCCGGGGGGGCCCTGCAGGGGGCGCCATGGAGGGGTAAGTAGATTACCCATCCATGGCGCTCCCCCCTGACAGGCTGGTGGCCGGAGCCCTGTGCGACCGCATTGGTCGCACATAGCAACGGCCGGCCTGCTCGGGGGGGCCCCTTTAACCAGTGGGCCCGGTGCACGTGCACCATGTGCCCTCTGGTTAAAGCGGCCCTGATGGCGGTATCAGGTCTGGTATGGCGGTGTTATCCAATCACAGTATGGCGGTATCAGGTCTGGTATGGTGGTGTTATATAGTCACAGTATGGTGGTATCAAGTCTGGTATAGCAGTGTTATTCAGTCACAGTATGGTGGTATCAGGTCTGGTGTGGTGGTGTTAAATGTGCATTGTCTGAAGCTATTACCTACCAATCCTGTGATGAGAATGGTCTCAGACAATATGCAGATCATGTAGAAAAAAAAGATTCAGACAATGCATGTGGCAAAAATCATGCATCCATTTCTTCCCCAGAAGTCGTGTGCTGTTACCAGGATTATTGGCCATACCGCTATTGGATACTTCATGGGGGTTTGGTTGGAGTTGCATATGGTGACGCAAATGTTGGAACATAGCCAAAGACTAATCAATTATCAATGTGATTGTTTGTAAAGTAGTAAATCATGATGATAATTGGTGAGTGAAAAGGGAACATCTTCAGGTTTAGTGCAGGAGCTATAAATACGGCCCTAGACATAGGTGTACATGTGCAGGTGCCGTCTGCTCTGCCGTACTTGCATGTACACTTGGGGGGAGGGGGGTCAGAGTCAGAGCTCCAGGCACCATTATAGAGGACTGACAGGGGGGTGTGGGGGGGGCCCATTGGAAAGTTTGCTATGGGGCCCAGCTATTTCTAGTTAGGCCCCTGATACACACACACACCATACACAT
The DNA here is from genome assembly GCF_027789765.1 of Dendropsophus ebraccatus. Lineage (NCBI taxonomy): Eukaryota > Metazoa > Chordata > Amphibia > Anura > Hylidae > Dendropsophus > Dendropsophus ebraccatus. The sequence continues at coordinate 37,706,192 of NC_091466.1, forward strand.
TATATAACAGTGCCCCCCATACACATTATATAATAGTACACGCATATACTATGTACTTATTTTTTAAATACACTTAAACTAGTAGCAGGTAGTGTATAGTACAGCCAGGGCAGTTTCTAGGCCATTTTGGCAACAGGGCGACTCTGAAAAAACATGGAACATGTGTCCTGGACTCCTGGGAGGGCTGATGCTGGGGGACACCTACAGAAGGAGCCAGTGAGAAGAGACACCACAGCTTCCTTGAATAACAACTACAACTCTCAGAATGCCCTATACTTATGAAGCTCTCAGGGTATGCTGGAAGTTATAGTTTGTGAGATGACAATACCTTGAGGTGTCTGTTCATTTGTGCTTCAACTTCCAGTATATTCTGAGGGCTGTGGACTGTCGGTACATGCTGGGAGTTGTAGTGTTTGCAGCTGTCATAGTTGGAGGGTCCCGGGTGCAAATAGGTGTAAATCATGGCACAAATCTACATCTCCTCCAGAGCAGGCTGGGTTCACACTACTTTTTTGCAGTGGTTTTCCAAAAAACTGATAAAAAATGGATGAAAAAACTGCTCTTGTGTGCATTTGTTCCGATCCGTTTTTCCATTGACTTCTGTTTTTTTTAACATACACAAAAACATGGTAGACTGAATTTTTTTTTTTTACGTTAAAAAATGGATGCATTCTGAGATGACTGACAGGAAAAGAGGCTTCTAACTGACCTATTTTCCTGTTGGTCATCCTGCAGAGCTCCCTGACAGGCAGAGAGCCATGACTAGTCACAGCCCAGATGACTAGTTGCCAGCTCTCTGCTTGTTTATTGCACCAAAGTTAAGTTAAGGTAAGTTTGAACCTGAACCAGAAACTGATGTTGTAGCTGTATCTTCTTTTTTTTTTTTTTTTTCTCCAGGCTGCGTTATCAACAGCTGCACCATGCAGGTCTGGTTCTGGAACTTACTGTAAGGGTAACTTAACACTTGCCGGATTTGCAGCGGATTTCATGCTGCGAATTGAAGGTATGTAACCCCATTGCAAATCACACTACCAAACTTGCAGCATGAGATCCGCTGCGAATCCGGTACATGTGAAGCTACCCTAAGTTGTCTCATCTCTAGTGTATATACAGACAGATCAATAGATATGTACTCACATACATTTATATATTCTGTGTGTATATATACATATACTGTGTATGTGTGTGTGTATATATATATATATATATATATATATATATATATATATGCGTGTGTGAGTGTATATATATATATATATATATATATATATATATATATACACACACACACACACACACTATACTTGTATACTAAACAGTATGGACATCACACATACATAGAACACAAACAGCACACTATGCATACTATAGGACATCACACATACATAGAGCATTAGCAGCACACTATGCATACGATAGGACATCACACATACATAGAGCATTAGCAGCACACTATACATAACATATCACACATACCTTTGCACTCTTTACAGACGAATATAGTGCACTAACTTTTTGTAGCTGGGTGCAGTCTAGGAAGGGTTAAATAATCAGGGAGAGGTCCTATGCTATTATCCCTCCCCCACCCTCTTCTCCCTGAAGCTGCAGAGCCTTGTGAGCTAAGAGGGAAAGGATGAAAGTTAAAGGGAAGATGAGTAAGTATAGACTGTGGGGAATGAAGCTGCCCATCACTCCCCTCCCCCCCACCCCACAATCACATACACCCCAATATCACATACACCCCAATACTGCACTGCTGATTCCCCACAGTAACCCCCTCCCCTGAAGACAGTAGCACTTACAGAGACACTCTCTTCAGCTGTGTCCAGGCCAGGTTGGGGGAGGAGACGTCACACAGGAGCTGCTGCCTGTGTGCAGGATGATCAGTAGAGCCGCAGGGGAACATGGGGGAGTCCCTGCTGCCTCCTCTATCCTCTTCCCTTTATTCACAGGCCACAAAGGAGCCCCCAGGAGCTAGGTGCTCTTAGCGCCCCATGCAGTGGCCCGGCTTGCACGGTGCTAGAAACGACCCTGAGTACAGCATCTGATGACAGGCAGGGCCGGCGTTAGGGGGGGCCCCTGGGGCCCACTAGCTTCTTCCTTCATTAGTGGAGCAGGAAGCAGAGCAGCACAAGCAGCTCCCCTGCTCCACTAATGAACGAAGGAGCTGAGCTGTGAGGACCGCAGAAGAAGAGGGAGAAGACTGACCACCCCTCCTGCAGGGCTGACTGTGCTCTAGAGAAGAGGAGGAACAGCAAGCCCAGGTAAAAAAAAAAAAGGAGGAGGGGGGGGAGGGGGTGTTTGGGGGTGTAGAGGGTCGCTGGGGGTGGGGCTTGCTACCAAGGGGCGGGGCTTACAGTCGCAGGTGGGCGGAGCTTCCAGGGTCTTTATAAAACAGTAACACCCTCCCCATATACCTACTGAAAAGTATACAGAAAGGGGGCAGGGGATCTTGTATGATGCAGTCCCCCCTTCCACCATACACTGTTCAGGGCCCTCCTCCCTCTGTATCTATGGGCAACAGGCCTTGAGCAGTACGCAGTACATGATGGAGGTGGGTGCTGAATCATACAGGATCCCCTCCCCAATTCAGAGCCTAGTGAACATATTGGGGTACTGTATCATACTGAATCCCCTCCCCATATACTCTCTCCCCTGCTCTACTACTATCCCCAATACTACTCCTAATACTGCTCTACTACTACCACCAATACTGCTCTACTACTACCCCCAATACTGCCCTACTACTACCCCCAATACTACTCCTAATACTGCCCTACTACTACCCCCAATACTACTCCTAATACTGCTCTACTACTACCCCCAATACTGCCCTACTACTACCACCCCAATACTACTCCTAATACTGCTCTACTACTACCCCCAATACTGCCCTACTACTACCACCCCAATACTACTCCTAATACTGTTCTACTACTACCCCCAATACTGCCCTACTACTACCTCAATACTACTCCTAATACTGCTCTACTACTACCCCAAATACTGTCCTACTACTACCACCCCCAATACTACTCCTAATACTGCTCAACTACTACCTCCAATACTGCCCTACTACTACCCCCAATACTACTCCTAATACTGCCCTACTACTACCCCCAATACTACTCCTAATACTGCTCTACTACTACCACAATACTGCCCTACTACTATCCCCAATACTACTCCTAATACTGCTCTACTACTACCCCCAATACTACTCCTAATACTGCTGTACTACTACCCCCAATACTACTACTACTGCTCTACTACTACCCCCAATACTGCCCTACTACTACCCCCAATACTACCCCCAATACTGCCCTACTACTACCCCCAATACTACTCCTAATACTGCCCTACTACTACCCCCAATACTACTCCTAATACTGCCCTACTACTACCCCCAATACTACTCCTAATACTGCTCTACTACTACCCCAATACTACTCCTAATACTGCTCTACTACTACCCCCAATACTACTCCTAATACTGCTGTACTACTACCCCCAATACTGCCCTACTACTACCCCCAATACTACTCCTAATACTGCTGTACTACTACCCCCAATACTACTACTACTACTGCTCTACTACTACCCCCAATACTGCCCTACTACTACCCCCAATACTACTCCTAATACTGCCCTACTACTACCCTCAAAACTACTCCTAATACTGCTCTACTACTACCCCAATACTACTCCTAATACTGCTCTACTACTACACCCAATACTACTCCTAATACTGCTCTACTACTACCCCCAATACTGCCCTACTACTACCCACAATACTGCACTACTACTACCACCAATACTACTCCTAATACTGCTCTACTACTACCCCCCAATACTACTCCTAATACTGCTCTACTACTACCACAATACTGCCCTACTATCCCCAATACTACTCCTAATACTGCTCTACTACTACCACCAATACTACTCCTAATACTGCTCTACTACTACCCCCAATACTACTACTAATACTGCTCTACTACTACCCCCAATACTGCCCTACTACTACCCCCAATATTACTCCTAATACTGCCCTACTACTACCCCCAATACTACTCCTAATACTGCTCTACTACTACCCCAATACTGTTCTCACTACCATTGCTACTATTACCCCCACTCCTGATACTACTGCTACTCCCCTTATCTACTACTACACCCCTCATCTTCTATGCTTCTACTGTTACTACACCCCTTATCCGCTATGCCTATACTACTACACCCATCATAACTAGCAAAAAAATAAATAAAAAAAATAGAGAAAAGAAAAAACGAATTTTTTTGCCCATATCGCCCCAGCCCTAGGAGATGCTATGTTCTGGGGGGTAACTATCAGTGGAGATGCTATGTGCTGGGGGGGGGGAGGGGGGGTAGATGTTATCTGCTGGGGGGTAACTATCAGGGAAGATGTCATGTGCTGGGGGGGGGGGGTAACTATCAGGGTAGACGCTATCTGCTGGGGAGGTAACTATCAGGGGAGATGCTATGTGCTGGGGGGGGGGGGTTAGCTAACAGGTGTATAACCTACAGTGAGATGCCTCCTATATTGTTGGATACTACATACTGGGTGGTGGAGATAACTACCAGGGGAATTACCTACAGAGAGTTACCGACTATATGTACTATGCAGGCACAGAGGGACCTACCTACTATATGGGGCACAGAGGGGTCTTATTTAAGGTCACAGAAGATCACCCCACCTCGAGCAGCGCGCCAACCGTTGACAAAAAAGTTAAGTGTATGGGGACCTTAAATTGCTGCTACAATGTTTTCGCATTTGGGGCCCCACCTTCAACTTTGCCCAGGGCCACATGTTGTCTAAATCTTGACTGTTTTACATCAGTCAGATCCTGTCTGTGCTATGGAGATGGGAGAGGGGAGGGTGGAGGGGTGGGATTAGTTAGCAGCTGAGAGCAGAGAACAAAGGATTACACCACAGGGAGCCGCTGAAAGCCCCTATTCAGAGGTCAGAGAGGTTAGTGCTGATGTCAGAGGAGATAGCCTGGTGATGTAGCTGTAAATTAACTATTTTTGTCCTTTTTTGGTACCTCATCTCTCCCTTCTCCATATAGAACAATGAAGACAGGGGGGAGAGCTTCAAACTGCTTTTTCATGATAAAAATGCATTTTTCGGCTAATAAACTCATTACAAAGTTTCTTAAAATCACCTGTACTATTGATTTCTGCAAAAAAATTTTTAATGAAAGTGACACTTTAAGTCAGTGTGCTATGCAATGCTTGCACTTTCTCTACAATACATGATCTTTCCTGTTGTGTTTTCCAGCCTCTGAGAGTGAAAATTCCTGAGAACCTACTTGCTGAAATAGGTGAGTGATATATATGCAATATGACTAATCTCCCAAATAGTACAAAAGCGGTGGAAAGATGACTCCTAGTCAACAGTCTCTGCAAGAAGTAGCAGTTTATCATTTCAAGTGGTTATGCGCTCTTAAATTATTAGTTTATCATTAAACTATTAGTTTATCATTTCAAGTGGTTATGCGCTCTAAAAAAATTAAAATAAGAGGCCTAAATGAGATAAAGTAACATACATTCTTCGTTCACCTCTCCGATCCTACAGCAATTTATCACAGGAGATCTCCGTACTATTTACTGATGTGATGGCTACAGCCAAATCAGTGGTCTTACCACTGGCATCATGGCTCCCATCACTGAGCTCTGATGCCAGTAGTTCTGTACATGACCACTGCGGCCTCTGCAGCCATCAAATGTCAGCCGTTAGTAAACAGACTAGGGGTCTACTGGAGTTCCTGTATTGCCATGTGATTGAAGAGCTAATTAACGCTTTTGGTGTTACTTAGATTTATTTTTTTTTAAGTGCATAACCCCCTTAAATCCATGGCTGTCTGAAGAGAGGCACTATGCTGGCACTGATAAGGGCCTTGTATGCATTCTGCGTACAGAACTTGTATTGTATGCACGGATTAGTGAACTTCATTCCCCCTTCCCCTACAGATTCCTGTTTACGTGGTTCTGAGGATTTTCGAAGTGCACTGATTGAAGCACAAGATGCCATGTTACCAGAAATACAGGAGCAGATACAAGACTACAGGTAATGTAAGATAACATAGCTATAAGATAATTTCTGTGTGCCCTACAGGATGTATACCTCAAAATAATAGTCCTACAGCTACTAAATAATACTAGGCACAAAAGAAATCCTGCACAGTGACCACTATACTGTTAATGAACAAAACCTAGTGTACCATGATCAACATTACCAATATTACTATACAAAAGACAAAATCATCATGCATATCATCACGCATGTGCCAGGACCAGGGTGTCTCTGCATCACATTACCAGATGTCAAGAGGTGTCAGCGGCGCGGGTGGCTAAGGACAGCCCCAGCAGCATGGTTATTTAATAGTCATGAGCGAGTACTTAAATACTCGGGTGCTCGGTACTCGAGACGAATATTTCCAGATGCTCGGGTGCTCGTTTCGAGTAACGAACCCCATTGAAGTCAACAGGAAACTCAAGCATTTTTGCAGGGCTCCCAAGCTCTGCCCAGGGAAGGTTGCGTGAAATCCTGTCAACCTCAGAAAATGATAGAAACACCACAGAAAGGGACAAGAAACAGCAGGGGCAGCATGCATGGATGCCTCTAAGGCTGCCTGATTGCACCATTTTGACAAATTCTGGGCAACAGCCTGGTGATCAACCTCAAGACAATAGTGCTGACCCAGACCAAGATGGGCAAGGCACATGTGACCAAGGTCAAAGGCCTGAAGGTCACTTTGAAGGTCAAAGGCCTTGGAGAGTGTTTGCCTGCCAGTGCCTGACAAGCTGACTGCTCCCCCCCCCCCCCAAATAACTGCCTTGTCTTTTTAAGTTACTAGACTGACCAGGGCTGGGTATGACACCCCCTGACTACTTTAGCAGTTGGGGTAATTTTCCCAGTTTCATGTCACTCCCCACTGCTTCTGTTCTGGCGACCAAATTCAAGATTAATTTTTTTTTTTCTTAACTTTAAATTATTATTCGATTTTTTAATTTGAATTCAAATTAGTTTAAATTTTGAGTTTGAAGTTTGATATATTTTTTTAAATTTATTTATTTAAGTTTGTATCCAGCAATAACATGGTATAAAATGGACAATACAATCATCCAATAAAAATAGCTGGAGAAATAACAATACAGTCTTCTTAAGAGGCCTCGGAATTTGAACAAATACACTTTTAATCCTTTAAAGAGGATCTAAGGATGGGTCTACACTGACGTTTTGCTCTCCGCCACAGTTTCGTTTAGCTGTTCCATTTTTAAACAACATAAACGGAAACTGACGTATGCGTCCAACAGCCCATTCATTTCTATGTATTTTTATTGTGCTCCATTTGTCATATTAGTGCTCCGTTTGCATTTATTCCGTCAGGGTTCCGTTTTTGTGAATGGAAAGAAAAATCCTGCATGCAGCTTTTTTTCCTCCGTTTGAAAAAAACGGAACACGAACGGGAAGTGCACTTCGTTTTTTTTTTTACATTATTGTCAATGAGGACGGATCGAAACTGAAGGTATTTCCGTTCACATCCGTTTGCAAGTTAACAGTTTTCATCAGTTATTTCACAGAGCATGCGCAGAAGTAATGAGAAACCAAAGAAAAAAATAAACTGATATGCAAACGGTTGCTGACTGATGCAAACTGATGCTTACTGAAGCTAACTGATGGACAAAATTCAGTTTTTTAAAGCTAAAATGCAAATGGACAATGAAAAAAGGTGTACATTTTGCAACCCAGCCTAAGAGTGCGGTAGCCCTGGGTTTGAGTTTGATTTTGAATTTGTTTGTTTGTTTTTTGTTTGTTTTTTTTTGGGGGGGGGGGGAATCTAGAAATAAAGTGGCATGAAATGGACAATAAAATGATCCAATAAAAATATGATGATGATGAAGTTGATATGGCTAGATTTAGCCTTACATCCTCATGCAGTTGTGGATGAGAGCTAAATTTTTGGAGGTAGGGACCAGGAAATAACAATACATTCTTCTTAAGAGGCCCCGGAATTTGAACGAATTCACTTTTAATCCTTTAAAGAGTACCTAAGAGAAGGCAAGTGCGGTAGCCTGTGTATTAAAAAGACTTAGTCAATCCTGTCTTTAAAACGGCTACAACATCCAAGGAAGGTAGAAGGTGCTGCTCGGGAGTTTGAGCACCGCCTGTTGGTGCTTACCCACGGCAGTGCTGCTGCGCCTAAAGCTACTGACTGAAGTCAACATGCTTAAAAATTTAGCCTGACACAGCATGGCGGTGAGAGCACAGTGAACCAATAAAACAGAGGTAGCATATGAACCACCCAAAAATTTAGCCTGACACAGCATGGCAGTGAGAACACAGGGAACCATTAAAACTGAGGTAGCAAATGAGCCTTCCAAAAATTATGCCTGACACAGCATAGCAGTGAGGACAGAGTGACCAAGGTAGATGAGGTAGCAAGTGAGCCTCCCAAAAATTATGCCTGCTGTAGCATGGCAGTGATCATAGAGTGACCAAGGTAGATGAGGTAGCAAGTGAGCCTCCCAAAAATTATGCCAGACACAGCATAGCGGTGATGACAGTGACCAAGGTAGAAGCGGTAGCAGGTGTGCCTCCCAAAAATTATAAAATAAAAAGAATGATCCAGGCGCTTTCTAGTGTAGTATCTTAGCACAATTCAATGAGGACTACAAGTGGCGAACAGCAATATGCTCACCTGGGTGAGTTGTGCTAAGCATAGGCACAAGTCTCTTGTAGGCTTCAAAAGCATACCACTGCCAGCTCCGGGTGTCTCAAGCCAAGAGATAGCATAAGGAGTAAAAGCGAAGGTTTCCCAGCTGTAGCCGTCTGGGACAGTATAACCCTTTGAGTCCGGCGCAGGTGGCATACAAGCGGATGCAGGTGCCGCCCAATATATTACTACGGGTGGTATTAGTACAGTCATAAACGATACTATGCACTAGATGGAGGGAGAACGGGAGATGTCTGCTTTAAGGATAGGTTAGGACACTACTTTTACAGTGATTCCAGTTGTAGGCTGAAGCCATGTGCGTTCCCAACCATGGCAACATCTGAAGCAGCATGCATAGAAAAGCCCGCTCCATGGAGATTTATTGCTTGTGCAGTGACTTAGGGAGGCCAGGTGTTATGTGGTTGGGCTAGTTGTTGAAGTACGATCTTGCTAGGGCAATAGACAATTGTTTTGCAGTTCAGGAATTTTGGAACTTGTAAAAGACACAACTGGTTCGCTGGCAAATAAGAGAAGATAACAGACAATACTTTTCAGGCACAGCTGGTAAAGGCATAGAGATAACAGTTGACACAGTCTCTGAATACAGGAGATACTTGTAATATACTGGATCTTAGGGAACTATTACACGAAGTGATTTTTTGACGATTAACGATAAACCAACTCAAATGACCTCTATGGCAAACGACCTGAAATCGTTCACCCAATTACAGGGAACGATGATCGTTACTTGTCGTTCATGCGGTCGCCTTGTTGTCGCTATTGCGTCACAACGTCTTATTACATGCAAATGATCAACGAAACAAATAGGTCCAAGCGATTTCGAGTTGGTAGTTTAATAGTTGTCTGATATTACACTAAACGATTATCGTTAAAATCCGAACTATCTGAATCTGAACTCCAACTAGCCCCACCCCAATACATATATATATATATATATATATATATATATATATATATATATATATACATATATCTCACTATATAGCAACCCTTAGCTTATATCTTAACAAAAAAGCTTCAAAAGGTAGGAGGAGGAGAGGGAGGGCGCAGGAGTTTCAAACATCCTACATAAGAATTCATGGTATCAGCCAACCGTCCTACCTGTTATCTATTGGCAAAGACTCCCAGTCCAAACCTTGAATTAAAGCAAAAAGCATAAAATAACAAAATTCCCATAGCCATAGAACATAGTTAGTAACAGAGTGCGAGGAGCCTTTCCCCGCACCTGCTTGCATAGCGTTACACAAAGCAAGTATACATTTTAAGAATATAACACATAGAAAATAGACTCTCAACTCCACACCTCCCAATGAGTAGCTAGGGGCACCCCAGTAAGCATATAGGTCCCCCACTAAGTAGACAGTTACACTAATAGATAGATATGTGCCCCCCTGAAGGTTTGTAGTGCCCTAGTAGGTAGATAGGTGCCTCCCTGTAGGTAGCTATGTCTTCCTTCTAAGTAGATGTATCTCCCTCTGTAGGGCTGTCTTTGGGTAGATGGGTGCACCTCTATAGGCAGACAGGTGCCCCCCTTTGGGAAGATTAATACCTTCCTGTTGGTTGACATGTCCACCTTTTTGGGTAGATAGCACCATTTTGTGGGTGGATATGTGCACCCCTATAGGTTAACAAGTACCTCTCCTGTGGATAAATAAGTGCCCACCACCCATTGGTAAACAGATGTGCCCCCATACCCATATGCAGAATGGTGCTCCCTTTGGGTAAACGAGTGTCCCTACATTAGATGACAGGATCCCCTATATGGGTAGATAAGTTTTAAAGAATGTTTTCTCTTTCGACCACATTCAGCAGCTATTGCTTTAATGTCCATTGATGTACCATCATGATGCCCACTCTGTAGGCTTGTCAGGACCTCCGAGTGTTGTACAGTGCTTTGAATCATAGTTTAATGCAATTACCTTATTCATGTATTCACAGGACGAAGCGAACTATGGGCCTGGGCAGTCTATATGGAGAAAATGACCTACTGGACCTTGAAACTGACCCTCTGAGGGAACGTCAGGTGGCTGCCAAGCAGATAGCACAGCTGGGGGAGATTCTGTGAGTGTGGCAACTTGTATCAGTGGTATCTTTTTTGTAGGTTTCTAGTGGACAGGTCACCACATAGTGTGATGCTGGGGACCACTGTCGAATTTGGGTCCTGGTTTCAACTAGTATAACCGATCCTGAGGGCCCACCAATTAAGAACCAGTAAGAAACTGTGTGCTGACCTGCTGGCCTTGTCATATCCTGAATTTAATTATGTCTTTGTCCATAACTTCCTTGTTCATAACAAGATTTTAGCCAAACTACAGCTCTCACAATGTCCTATACTTATGAAGCTCTCTGGGTATACTGAGAGTTACAATAACATACAATGGTAAAGTCATTGTTGTGTAGGTCAGTGTTTCTCCAGTCCTCCTATTCTTCAATGACTGAGACTGTATGATGAAGTCTTTTTACTTTATTAAAGCATAGGAAATGGTTAAACCGTTAAATAACAGTGAGAAAACATTAATAAATATTTGCTTTTATACAAGAAACACAATACAGTAAAATCACAAAATGGCTGAAACATAACCTACATGTTCACATAAATACATAACAAGAAGGGAGCCAGTCTGTGGTAAAACTACATAAAAGTGCAGCTGGCTGCAACTGATCATGAAATTCTGTTTGGATATTGGCAGTTGTGGCTAGAGATAGTATAGGTGAATCCCTAAGCTTACCAGCAATGCTGCCACATGGGAGGATGAAGAAATCAGTCTCTTTACTTCAGCAGTGTGTGGTAATGGGTTTTTTTTTATCCCAGAGGCACAAAATACATAAAGGCAAAATCAGCCACTACATGGAGTCTAGTACACAGCAAATGCTGGAGGCATGACAATTTGTATATCCCATACAAAGAACACATACTGTGATACCTGGTGTACTGACCATAACTGTATCACTTGTAAAGATCCTGTGAAATACTCAAAATATCACCTATTGTGGGATGTAAACCATAAAAGTAGAAGGAAATCACAGCTCCAAGATGTAAAGACTGGAGCTGAGAAACATAAGTGTAAAGGCTCCTAGTGGCTGCAATATGTGGGTCACAATTTTTGGGGGAAAACTACCATCAGTCTTTAAGGTCCATCAATCTTTCTGCAGTGCCTACAATTATCATAGGATTGTCTGTTGATTGTCTGCACTTCAAATCCCAGTATATCCTGAGGGCTGTAGACTGTCAGTAAATGTAGACTGTCACAATAGAGCGATTTTAATCATAGTTATTTGCAGAAAATTGTAAAAAAGGCCAAAATAATAAAAATCCGCATAAATATGGCTTTAGTCGTACACGGACCAACCTATAGAATAAAGATAACATGTCAGTTTTATGATAAAGTGCATTACGTAGACATGGGAACCCTTGCCAAGTTACAAATTAGCATTTTCCCCAATTTCACCCCATAAAAAATAATTTTGGGGCTCCGTCATACATTTTATGGTGGATTCAAAGGTGCCATTACAAAGTCTTGAAAAAAGCAAGCCTATATATGATCATGGAAAAGTAAAAGCGCTAGAGCTCTTAGACAGTTCGGGAACTGCCAGCCAAGCACCGGAGTGGTGCCCGAGGCTCCGCCAGGCCTTTGCCACCCATCACTGGGCCCCAGAGATGACGTCCATCATGCCGGCATGGGCAGGGCTAGTGGCTGCAGGGGGTGGCAAGTGAAGGTGTGATAGAGCGACCCTTAAGTAGCAGAAAGCACAGGAAGAGCCCTGTTATTGTGTAATTTCTACATATTCTGCGCCCCCTTCAGGTATAGACCGGGTTGTGTCACTTTTTTTTAATTTTTTTTTAGAGAAGTTGAAACCTGCCAGATCTACTAAATTGAGGGAAATAGCACTATATGTGAATAATAATAATAATAATAATAATGTAATGTGTACATTAGGAATTTGTCTAACTTTGCTTATGAAATAACATATAAAAAAATAGATTTTGGCCGGAATTGTCCTTTAAGGGGTAAAGTACTATGCAGTGGTGGGAGTAGAATACCTGTGTAATAGTTTTACTTAGCTATCCATTTGATTTTTACTCTTTTATAATCTTATATTGTCAGGTCAAAATATGAAGAGGAGAGAAGGTAAGTTGTCTTGAATTTATTTACACATTCTATGCTTTTCATGATAGAAGTTTCTAACCTAACTAGCTTGGCTTGTAAAAATATTTGGGCATATTGGGACATTTGAAGGGATCTTCTTATCTAGGATGTTTATGGTATATCCACAGGAAAATGGAGGACCCACCCCTATCTCTATTGCTAATGTTAAAAATGCAATATGGGAAGACCTCTCGCTGAACTTTGTGGGTGTTATTCATTAGCATATGCATACATGAGCTGCATGTAGGACCTGACTTGCAAACAGTATGTGCTTAATTAAAGCAACTCTGTACCCACAATCTGTCCCCCCCAAACCACTTGTACCTTTGGATAGCTTTTAATCCAAGATCTGTCCTGGGGTTCGTTCGGCAGGTGATGCAGTTATTGTCCTAAAAAACAACTTTTAAACTTGCAGCCCTGTGCCCAACGGCCGTGGCTTGGAGTATCTGTGCCCTAACTTTGCACAGCCCCTCTGGCCCTCCTCTTCACCATTTTTCCTATTCCTCCTCAGTGAAAACTGCACAAGTGCCTTAACGATCCAGCCCATGTGCCGTGCTCACACAGGTGATGAATAGTAGAAAATCAGCCTAGAGCATTCCTAATGATGAGGAGGGCGGGGAGGAGGGACAGAGAGGTTGTGCCAGCCTAATGCATACACAATCTAGGCAACGGCCTTTTGACACAGGGCTGCCAGTTTAAAAGTTGTTTTTTAGGACAATAACTGCATCGCCTGCCAAACGGACCCCAGGACAGATCTTGGATTAAAAGCGGCTATCTGAAGGTACAAGCGGTTTGGGGGGGGGGGGGGGTCAGATTGTTGGTACAGAGTCACTTTAACATTTTTTTTTTTTTTGTTTTGTCTTTCAGATACTAGTACCCAGGGGACTACATTAGATTCAGTGGAGTGTTTTTTTCTTTCTTTCTAGAATATATGGTCATTTCACTTCAAATATCACTGGTGTATTGTTTTTTTCTTTACTCCCTTTACAAGCTTAGTAGACACCATCCATTACTAAGCATGTAATAAAGACAACAATCATCTGAGGAGCCAATCATCGGCTGATGGTTGTCTTTCAGCAAGTTTAAAAATCGTTAGCAGCTTACCGCAAATTGCTCTGTGTAATAGTAATGCACGGTTTTCAGCTGATGACAGCGTAAAGTAAAGAATTAATATATACGATCTTGTCCAGGTTCCCCCTTGTCCTGCTGCTTTTTCTCTGTGTTCTCTGCTGCCGCTGACATTTCTGGCATCTCTTCAGTGAGAGGCCGCTTAGCCAGTCACTGGCCTTGGGGCTGTCCCATCTCTGTCAGTGATTCACTGAGTGGTCTGTCACGGAAGAGATGGAGCCAGAAGTGCCAACAGTGGCTGTGGTGACTGGGCAACATGGGGAAAGGCAGCAGGTCACCAGGGAAGCATGGGTAGGTATATATCTTTATTTTTTTCAATGTAAAGGGCAGCACGGACATATCTGACAATGTCTTTGCAGCTCTCATGCACGATTATTTAGCTGTGTAAAGGCTCAGTAAACAAGCGCGATCTAACAGATCGTACAATACGATATTGGGCCATATAATACAGCCCTTAGTGTTGTCCTGTTAAATGGCGATCACTGGCTCCTGCAATATTACCAGTACCCACCGCCACAAGAGTACTGGCAAGATCTGGGTGCCATCAGTCCAAGAATGTCAGAAATTGTCACTCTAGGTCAGGGTTGTTAGCAGGCTCATATCATTAGGCTGGGAAGACCAAAATAAATGTTTCTTCCTGTCCTTATTATTTGACTGCTTTTTTTTTTTTTTTTTTACCTGGCTGGTTATGGAATAGAGGGTAGCACTACATGCTTATTTAAATTTCTCCTTCACAATGTCTGTAAAGTGAGTAAAAACAAAACACAATACACCAGTGATATTTTTAAATAAAATAAAAAAACACAACCTTCGTTAACTATTTGATAAAAAACAAACAAAAAAAACGAAGGTCAATTACGTCATCCACTGAATCTGATGTAGCCCTCAGGATAACTGTACCTAAAATAATAAAGTAAAACAAAGTTTGTAAAGGTAGGGAGCTCTTCCCTGCTAGCGGCTGTGGCAAAGGCTTGCAGTTGTGTAGTGTAGGTGGGATCTGGACTTGCAATCACATACACTAGGTGGCTAGTGCAATGGGGAAGATCGACACTAGATTGTCGCTCATTTACAGAGTCTATTACACGGCTTGATTATCATGCAGCAAGGCCTCTATGGACAGGATTCTTTTAACACTTGGGAGAGGATTTCCCTGTGTGTGGTCTATTTTTGGTGTAAACATCTGCCCTAGTGTAATCACATTCCAGGCTAAATGTAAGTGTGTCAGTGGTGTATTTGTATATGTTATGTGTGTGTGTACTGTATATGTGTGCCAATGTGTGTGTTCGGCAGTAAACATTTGGAACACTTTAATACTAGTCTATGTAAGCCATCCTGTGTGATACTAGTATATGTAAGCAGTGCTGTGTGATAACAGTTCAGGTAACCAGTCTTAAAAAGTCTTTTTGCACAGTGCTTCTAAATAATTGCACAAAACACAGCAAAGGTGGACATTTTTGAGCATGTATAGATGTGCATTTTTATATGCACTGTGGTGAGGGAAGAGTGTGAGAGCATGGGTTGCTTAAAGCTTAAAGCATGGGTTGCCGGTACATCCTCTTTAACCTGAACCCACGGATCGATCGGCGCCGGCACAGGGAAGCCGGTACCGCGGTCCGTTTTTCGGACCGCCGCCCGTTTCCCGTGCACGGCGCCGTTCGATCCAGCGGTATCGGTGCTGAAGCACTGGAGGTCGGCCGGCCCGTCCCCAGTGGGAGGGAATTCCCTCCCCTGTTTGACGCGGCTCCATTCATTCTAAGCGAGCCGCGTCATACAGGAGAGGGAATTCCCTCCCACTGGGGGTGGCCCGGCCGACTTCCAGTGCTTCAGCACCGGTCGGTACCGCTTGATCGAACGGCACTGTGCACGGGAACCGGGCGGCGGTCCGAAAAACGGACCACGGCACTGGCTTCCCCGTGGCGGCGCCAATCGATCCGTGGGTTCAGGTTAAAGAGGATGTACCGGGTGGTACATCCTCTTTAAACTCTGTGGGTCAAACACTCTACATCTTGCAGGTTTGCTAAATTTTTTTTCTACTCTGAAGGAAAAAATGAAATCTGCATGAAATCTGCAGTGGATTTGTTACATGTGAATGTACCCTTATGTAATTTCAAGTAAAAATGCCATTAATGTCTCAAACAAGAATATCCATTTAGGCTGTGTTCCCACACAGTACACAGTATGTTTGCTCAGTATTTTGGTCAATATTCTGAAGCCAAAACCAGGAGTGGATTGAAAACACAGAGAGGCTATGTTCACACACTGTTGAAATTGAGTGGAGTTGTTTTGAAATAAAGGCAATTATTTGTCATTAAATGGTGGCTATCCACTAAATCTCAACAGTGTGTGAACATAGGCTTTTTGTGTTTTCAATCAACTCCTGATTTTAGTTACAAAAATACTGTGTGTGAACATAGCCCAAAGTAGTAAGTAAGGTTAACCATATAGAGTAAGATCTCTGTTGACAATAAACTTGATGAAAAAGGGGGTATATACTTCTGTCTCTTCTGTTATTCCGCTGTTTGATTTTGGATCTCCATGCGCTTTGCAAGATCAGTGGTCTTTTGCAGTGCCTCTACAAGACACAATCACACAGCTGAATGATTACTGTACCATTCATATAGCCATTAAAGGAAAAGTCCGGCCAAAACAATTTTTTTATATTTTATTACTTACGGAAAGTTAGGCAAATTTTAAATGTACAATAATTATGGGAAATGCACATATAGGGCTATTTCCCTTAATTTAGTAGATCAGGGAGACTTCAGATTCTCTGAAATTCTGGGACGTCACGAACTGGGGGTGTAATTACAATGGAGTGTCCAGCAGGGGGCGAACTATATATATGTATGAGTACCATTGACTTCTATATATAGTGCGCCCCTGCTGTACACTCCATTGGAATTACAATGGATGTGTATGTAATGTAATATACAGTGTATGTAAATGAAATATACAGTATGTTTCTGATTGAATGCATTTATGGAATACTTTGAAGAGTAAGTGTCCTTGCTCCCCAAGGTATTCCATAAATGTAATCAATCAGTACATTTGGAGGGCACCGAGCAGGGAGGGTGAGAAGTGCCATCTACCTTCCCCTTCCCTCCCTGCTCGGTGCTGCTGCCATACATACACACTGTACTACTCCCCCCATCATTTGCTCATAGTATGAGCAGATAATGGGGGAGTATTACCAGGGCCGATCTCCATGGTAAGCCTGCTAAACCGCCGCTCCCCGCCTTCGCTGCTGCACTAGACTACACTAAACTACTCCTCTCAACAGCTCATAGCATGAGCAGGTGATGGGAGTAGTAGCTGGGTTATCGCTATCACATCACCACCACTGCTGATGCCGCTGAGCGCAGGGGGAGCCGCTCATCACAGTGCAGCCATCCTGCCCCCTCTGCTCCCCCCTCCTCCTTCTTCTGGGATCCGGCAAACTTCCCCCTTTCCCATGGCTGACTTCCCCCGCTTGGCCGCTGCTCTCCGATCACACATACAGGCTCCCGGTGCTTCCTGGTGTCCCCGGCCGGCACGCTTGGGAGAGGGGAAGCACCTTGTGATCGGAGAGCGGCGGCCAGGCGGGGGGAGTCAGCCAAGGGATAGGGGGAAGTTTGCCGGATCCTGGAAGAAGGAGGAGGGGGGAGCGGAGTGGGCATGATGGCTGAATTATGATGAGCGGCTCCCCCTGCGCTCGGCGGCATCAGCGGCGGCGATGTGATAGCGATAACCCAGCTACTACTCCCATCACCTGCTCATGCTATGGGACGTCCAGTGCGGTGGCGGGCGGGCAGCAGAGGCGGGGAGTGGCGGTTCGGCAGGCTTACCATGGAGATCGGCCCTGGTACTACTCCCCAATTATCTGCTCATACTATGAGCAAATAATGGGGGAGTAGTACAGTGTGAATGTATGGCAGCAGCACCGAGCAGGGAGGGAGGGGGAGGTAGATGGCACTTCTCACCCTCCCTGCTCGGTGCCCTCCAAATCTACTGATTGATTACATTTATGGAATACTTTGGGGAGCAAGGACTCTTGCTCCCCAAAGTATTCCATAAATGTATTCAATCAGAAACATACTGTATATTACATTTACATACACTGTATATTACATTACATACACATCCATTGTAATTCCAATGCAGTGTCCAGCAGGGGCGCACTATATATAGAAGTCAATGGTACTCATTGACTTCTATATATAGTGCGCCCCCTGCTGGACACTCCATTGGAATTACACCCGCGGTTCGTGACGTCCCAGAATTTCAGAGAATCTGAAGTCTCCCTGATCTACTAAATTAAGGGAAGTAGCCCTATATGTGCATTTCCCATAATTAATGTACATTTGAAATTTGCCTAACTTTCCGTAAGTAATAACATATTAAAAAATAGTTTTGGCCAGAGTTGTCCTTTAACATTCGTTGTTATTGGCTGCATGTTATTGCGGCTTAAAAGATACTGAACGCCAACAATTTTAAGGCCCTAAGATGGGCAGTCAAGGAGGTCACTGCAGCCCTGGTTAAAATGAAATATGTCTAAAATTGGCTTGAAAGATAAGTGTGTATTTAACTGCTATTGCCTAATCTTTACTCTTGTTTGTTCAGCTCCCCTATGGCCTTTGCACTAAGCACCTATATGAATCATGTTGGCATCAGTTCACGTGAGTTTCGCCCTCCCAGCGCCTCAGAAAAGTCCCAGATGATTCCTGACAAAGACAAGTGGCTCCCCTTCTTCCCAAAAACTAAAAAGGTGAAGGGTGAAATGCATAATACTGAGAGTGGTGCAAAATGTTTTGTTTTTTTTTTAACATGAAAGTTTCTGTATAGAGGAAAATCAATTATAAAGAGCTACATACTCTTTTAAGACAAAGTTGATTAAAGTATTATTTGTATTAAAAAAAAAATTATTATAATAATAATGATGATGATGATAATAGGTAATGTATTTTAATAGTAATGTTACAAATAGCTGGGACAGAACAGAAATTGTATCCAGAGTTAAACATAAATTTTAATAACTATGCAATCAAAAAAATCACAAAATAACTATTGTGACTACCTCCACCATCACAGGCTAAATGCCTTAAGGCTGTGTTCCCACAATGTCTCTTCCTTGGCGCTTTACAGTGGTGCCTTGGATTACGAGCATAATTTGTTCTGGGACCATGCTTGTAATCCAAATCCACTCTTAAACCAAAGCAAATTTTCCCATAAGAAATCAGTGAAATGGAGACAATTGGTTCCACACCACAAAAATACAGATTATTTTTTATTCTGAATAACATGTAGAACAGATGAAGCTAACAATGAGAAACGGCTAAATATGTCATATTATAAGTTACTGTACAGTATGGCAATCAGCATGTGGTGTACAATGTATAGTAAGTGCATAAACCTGAAAAACAGCAGCAGTTTGTAGATACAGAATGGAACTGCAGATACCCATAAAGCAGTAGCGTAGTACAGCAGGCTAGAATAGAGAAGCAGGGCTACTGTCATAGGTCTGTGTGGTCACATGACAGCAATGGAGAAGGGGTGTGTGTTCAGCATGGACTAATCAGGAAGTGAGAATCACATAGGTGTGCAGGTGAACAGTGACAGAAACTTTTCTATACAGCAGTGTGAATGGCTGAGTGTAAGTGCAGACACATTATAGCAGCAGTGTGTATAGCAGTGTAAGTGTAGGCACATTCTAGCAGGAATGAAGAGGATGGGAAACACAAGAGCCGACAGAGACTGCAAGGAGCATGAAGTAGGAAGTAGGTGGATCTGCCATGATATATAAGTTGAGGGAGACTTGGGGGTAGAGTTGAGGGTAGAGAGCTGTAGAGCCACCTATGCAGACCATGCCCCTCCCCTACTCCCCCTCCCACCCAGTACAGGGAGCTCTTAAACCAAAGCAATGCTCTTAAACCAAGTTACAATTTTGAAAAACTGTGAGCTCTTCTTGCAAAATGCTCTTAAACCAAGGTACCACTGTATTTTGAAGGGAAAATACAGATGTAATATGTAAATTAACCCTTAGAGGACCGGGCCAATTTCAATTTATGCATTTTCGTTTTTTCCTCCTTGTGCTTGTGCATTTTTCCACATAGAAACCCACATGAGCCCTTATTTTTTGCAGCACTAATTGTACTTTGCAATGATGGGCTGAATTTTTTTCCTAAAGTACACTACAAAAGCAGAAAAAAAATAAATGTGTGGTGAAAAAAAACTAAACTTTTTTTTATACCACTATACCACCAAGAACGGCTGCAAGTAGTATTCAGATGCAGCTGTCAACTTTGACAGCTGCATCTGAATACTTAATTAGTGGGCATGGTGATCGGACTATGCCCGCTAATAGCAGCGGTCCTGGGCTACAAGTGGCACTCCTGGGCGACCAAGGAAGTACATGTACGCCCAGGGTTGTCTAGGGGTTAAGGGCATAATTTGCATAATATGGCCGCATATTTGCCTCAAAATGATGGCGGTAAAACATAGAAATATAGAAGTTCATTGTCAGAAAAAGAGCACTTGGTGCATATAGTCTGACTTTTTTTTTATTATCTAAGGGTAGATATATGTTTATCCCAGGAGTGTTTAAATTTAGTTATTGTAGATTTACCTACCACATCTGATGGAAGTTTGTACTAAGCATCTACTACTTTTAAACTAAAGTAATACTCATGTTTCTACTTCACTTTCCCCCCAAATAACCGTAGATTGTGCCCCCTTGTTCTTGAGTTCAGATTTTTGTTAAAAACACTTCCCTTTTGAACCTTATTTAGGCCTTCAACATATTTAATGGTTGCAATCATGTACCCTTTTCCTCCAGACAATACAGATTCAAACCCTTAAGTATATCCTGATATGTTTCATGTCTCACACCCTCCACCATATTTGTAGTCTGTTTCTACTTTATTATTATCTTTGCGTAAGTGAGGTCTCCAGAACTGGACACATTATTCCAGATGTAGCCCCACTAGAGCACTATACAGTGCTATACAGCCCAGCATACGATTTGATTTCCCTACCGCCTGGTTGCATTGGTAACTCGTTTTAAAGGAGAAATCCCATAAAATTGAAAAAAGCCAGACAGGCAGTGAGGGAAAATATTAAATAAAGCTAACTTACCCGTCCTTGTGCCCCACTACGCCACTCCTGGGTCCTGTTGACAGCTGGAGGTGTCCTTTAACTCTTCTACATAGCTGCAACATCACATACCCGGTTGAATGATTACCTTCTCAACCAATTAGTGACTGGGACGGGACTCCGCCCCAGTCACTGACTGGCTGCATGGGAAATCGTTCAGCCGGGCCATGACATTGCAACTGGAAGAGATGTACCCAAAGATCCCAAGAGATGTACCCAAAGATGGCAGATGGTGGCCATCAACAGGACTCTGGAGCGGCTCAAGGTAGGCACTGAAACAGATAAGTTTGTTTATTATTTTCCTGCATCCGCTGCCTGCCTGCTGTTTTTCAGTTTTCATGAGACTTCCTCTTTTAAGGGGAACTCCAGATAAGAAAAACTTGCTTTCTATTAAAAGTACATTAAAAGTTAGATAGATGTGTCTATACAATGTATTACTGTATCTGTACGGTTCTGCCACACTGGTAGCTGATAGAAATCCAGGAAGTGAAGAAAAATGGCCTCTGTGTCAATCCACATTGTCTCCTGCTCCCTCTGCTCTCCCATCCTAGTAGACAAATCTTCCATGCCTCTGTCTCACATTGTGTGTGTCTGCTAGTCTCAGCAGGTGTTTCAACGTTCGCTGATTTTGGAAATCAACTTCAAATTAAAAAATCATAATATGTGAGTGGAGATGAAAAGAAAAAAAAATGTAAAATTTAATTTAAAAAGTTCTTTGCTTTATTCCAATATCAGCATTACAGGTAGAGAATAAAGCATGCTGTGCAGGTGGGACCACAATGAAATCATAAAGTACTGCAAATAATTCAGTAACACAATGAAACTGCAATGTGTGAACACAGCCTAGACGTTCTGCAACAGCTTTGGGCGGGGAATAGGCAGGGCGGGGGACTGTGATGGAACAGCTGAGGGAAAGTATTGCATTCTGAAACCTGTAGTACTGTGTACAACTGGTCAACCAGGAAATACAGAAACACAAAACAGAAAACCCCCCCCAAAACAAATGGATTTTTGGTAGTTTCAAAAATGGGATAGATAGGTAAGTATTGTTATATGCTTCTGCAGAAGTTTCATTGTTTTTTTTACCTCTACCCGGAGTTCCCCTTTAAGGCAATCAGAAATCACTACCCCTAAATCAGGGCAGAGTCAGGCAAAACCTGAAATGGCGCCCCGCCCAGTGCCCACACCGGAGTATCACCGCCCCTTCCACAGGCCTATTGGAAAACGTAAGTAAGGCGTGTGTGCAGAAAACCTGCAGCTTATGATAAGAATAAGTGCACACACAATCCAGCTCCACCATAAATCACCCTAGTCAAGCACTACCATCTTTGGTGAGGACAGCACATAGAAAGTTTAAAAGTTTTCAATTCCTTGACATATAGGGAATGACAGGCCCCGCTACTGTTGTGGATAGACAATCACATGGATACAGTTGGTATCTGCCCCTTTATTAGATAATGAGGAAAGTATACTTATAGGGTACAAACACACACAGCGTATACGCAGCAGATACGCAGCAGATTTGATTCTGTGTTCAGTTATTTAGATCTAATCTGCTGCGTATCTGCTGCGTATAGCAGCAGTAAATACGCAGCGTATATGCCGTGTGTGTTTGTACCCATAAGGAATTACTCCTGACAACTTCTGTAGCTAACCTGTTTCCCTGCAAATAAGACATCCTCCAAAAAGGAGGCATAATAGAGGATTTACAGGATAGCTTAAAGTAAGGCATTCCTCTGAAAATAAGACAACCCCTGAAAGTAAGACCACAACCGCCACGCTGCTAAGGGGAAGAGGGTAGATGGTTGGTTTTGCCTGGGTTTTTTTTATGACACATACTGAACAGTATATAATAAATGTTAATTTCTTTTTGTTCAACAATAAGGGCCCTATTCCACCGGACGATTATCGTTCAGATTATCGTTAAATCGTTCGAATGTAAATGATAATCGTTCGGTTGAAATGCAGTTAACGACTGAACGAGAAATCGTTGATCGCTTTATAAGACATGGACCTATTTTTATCGTTGCTCGTTCTCAAAATATTCGCAAATCGTTCGCATTGAATAAGACGTCATTCGGTCGTTCGTAGTAGATACGAACGCAATAGCAAAGAAATAGCGAAGAAAAAACAATCGCAAATACGATCATAAGTAACGATTATGGTTCCATGGAAATGAGTGAACGGTTTCAGGTCTTTCGCAATAGCGGTTGTTTGAGATCGTTAATCGTTAACAATTATGCGAACGATAATCGTCCCTTGAAATAGGGCCCTAAGTGTTAATTCTTCATGGAAAAATAAGACATCCCCTCAAAATTAGACATAGCACATCTTTGAGAGCAAATATTAATATGACACACTGACTTATTTACGGGGGAATGGTAGAATAATACTTAACCTCTTAAGGACCCATGACGTACCGGTACGCTGGCCCTTTAAACGGGCGCTGCACGAAATCGCGCAGGGCTCCGGTAAAGATGGCTGCTGATCATTACAGCAGACATCTTCCTATTTCACGTAGGGGGAAGTTTCCCTGCCCCCCGTGACAACGATCGCTGTAATTGGCCGATGACTTCTCATTGGCCAATTACAGCAATTTCCCCGGTTTCTGGGACCGGACCCCGACACTAAGCTGTAATTGGTGCTGTCCGAGACACTAAGCTGTAATTGGTGCTGTCTTTACTACTACTCCCATCATCTCCTTCTCTGCTAGCCGGAATCAGCTAGCTGAGAAGGAGATGATGGGAGCAGCGTGCGGTGAGCCCGGTACGGTCCTGTGGTATGCCGGGCGCCGGGTGCCTTCTCCCCCATGCTGCCTCTTCCTCCCTCTTCCCCCTGTGCTGCCTCTGTTACAGGGAGATCAGCGAGCGGTTCCCTGCTGCTCGCTGACCTCCCTGTGTTGTCTCCTCCTCCCCCAGGCCCCCATCGCTTCCCCCCCCCCTCCGGGATACCTCCTCCTCCTGGCCGGTGAACGGTGCCTCTGCCTCCTCCTCCTCCCCGTGTGCTGCCTCCGCCGTCGCCAGGGTGCTGGTGCTGCCCTCTGCTCCCTCCATGCTGCCACCCTCCCTCCCTCCATGCTGCCACCCTCCCTCCCTCCTTGCTGCCACCCTCCCTCCTTGCTGCCACCCTCCCTCCCTCCATGCTGCCACCCTCCCTCCCTCCATGCTGCCACCTTCCCTCCCGCCTTGCTGCCACCCTCCCTCCCTCCATGCTGCCACCCTCCCTCCCTCCATGCTGCCACCCTCCCTCTCTCCCTCCATGCTGCCACTCTCCCTCCCTCCTTGCTGCCACCCTCCATTCTTGCTGCCACCCTCCCTCCTTGCTGCCTCCCTCCATGCTGCCACCCTCCCTCCATCCCTCCTTGCTGCCACCCTCCCTCCATGCTTCCACCCTCCCTCCCTGTTTGCTGCCACCCTCCCTCCATGCTGCCACCCTCCCTCCATCCCTCCTTGCTGCCACCCTCCCTCCCTCCATGCTGCCACCCTCCCTCCCCTGATTGCCAATGCTGCCAACCTCCCTCCCTGCTGCCACCCACCCTCTCCTGATTGCCATCCACCCTCCCTGCTGCCACCCACCCTTTCCTGATTGCCACCCACCGTCCCTGCTGCCACCCACCCTCTCTGTTGCCAACGACCCTCCCTCCCTGCTGCCACCCACCCTCCCCTGACTGCCACCCACCCTCTCTCCTGCCACCCTCTATCCTCCGTCCTGCCACCCACCCTCTACTATTACCCTCTCTCCTCTCCTCTTACCCTCTCCTGCCAGTCAAAAACACATACAAATAAAATGTAAAAACAGTACATAAAACATACACACTAACACTTTCACGTGTAAAAGCATTACACTTACACTTACACACCTCCTCTAAGGGTGCCTTCGCACACACCCGATCCGCAGCGGAGTGCATCCCTATGAGAATACATACACACAACGGGATTGACATCCCGCTGTGTGTATGTAAGTTAACCCCCCGGCGGCCGGAGCATACATCATCTCCTCCCCGCTCCGGCTTGCTTCGGGGGTTCTCAGCAGGACTTCTGGCTCAGCACACTCATTGGCTGTGCGGGATTAGCAGATGCCGGGATTCCCGAAGCAAGCCAGAGCGGGGAGGAGGTGATGTATGCTCTGGCTGGCCGCCGGGATGGTTAACTTACATACACGCAGCGGGATGCACCGACACTGGATGCACAGCGGATTTCGCTGCGAATCCACTGCGAATCCACAGCGTGAAATCCGCTGCGGATCTGGTGTGTGTAAAGGCATCCTAAAGAAAAAAACTAAATAAAAAGCCCACATACACCTGGATTACCTCTGATGTTGAGACAACCAGTGAGGGAGAAGAGGAAGATCCCTCGTTCCTTCTGCCTTCCTCCTCATCATCATCATTTAGTGATGACAAGCCCCCAAGGCGCCGCCCCAGGAAGCCCCACAAGCCCCCTCAAGTGACCCCGCCCCGTACGAACCACAGATTTCTGAGTTCGTTGGGGTCACTTGTGGGGGGTTTCCAATGTTTTGGCAGCATGGGGGTTCTGCAAACCCTTTGTCCTCCATTCTGGCCAATTCCAGCTTCCAAAATCCAAATTGCGCTCCTTCCCTTTGGAGGTTTTCCGTGCGCCGGCTTTGCACTTTGTGTCCACATGTGGGGTACTACTGTAATCGGGGGAAATTGCTTTACATGATTAGTGGTTTATTTTTTCTTTTAACCCCTTGTGAACATGAAAAATTCAAAGTTACACCAAATTCATTTTCACGGCACATTGTTCCACATTTGTGCCTGTCACCAGTGGGGTCCATATGCCCACTATACTTCTTGTTACAATCTTTGAGGGGTGTAATGGGGTCACTTGTGGGGGGTTTACAATGTTTTGGCAGCACGGAGGTTCTGCGAATCCGACATGGCCTTCGTCCTCCATTCTGGCCAAATCCGGCTTACAAAATCCAAATTGCGCTCCTTCCCTTTGGAGGTTTTCCGTGCGCCGGCTTTGTACTTTGTGTCCACATGTGGGGTATTTTTGTACTCGGGGGACTTTTCTCTACAAGTTTTAACGTTTCAATGTGCTCACTATACCCCTTGTTACATTCCTCAAGTGGTCTAGTTTCCTAAATGGTGTCCCTTTAGGGGTGTTTGTTTTGGCACCCCAGAGCCTCTGTCAACCAGAAGTGGTACTTTGAAAATTGGGCAATTGTAAGGAGGCTTCAAAATTCACTAGGCGTATCTGAGGCTTGTGGTTACGTCAAATAGCGTAATAGGGCCACAAATCGTATAGTTCTATAAACTGCAGACATGGGGTGATAAAAATTGGGGTGCATTTCTCTGGAAATAGGTTTTCTATTAAGAGAGATATTGGATCACAATATAATTTCTGCAAAGAAAATTGAAATTTTCAATTTTCTAATACACTTGGCTTTTATTTCTGTGACTCACCTAAAGGGTTAAACTTTCTGGAATTGATTTTGAACAGTGTGGGGGTGCAGTTTCTGAAATGGGGTGCTTTGTGGGGCTTCATAATATACAGCCCCCTTAAATCCACTTAAAACGTTAACTGGTCCCTTGAAAAATCAAGTTGGCACAATGTAGTTTGAATCCTGTCCGTGACGCCAAATGACGCCAAAGTTTGCGCTGGGGCTTCCCGCTGAGGGAGGTAGTAGTGGGTAACTGAAGAACGACACCCAGATCTTTACTGAATAGGAGAATCTTGAGAATCAGGAAGGTCCCGACTGGACCGGAGTTCTTCTGAACAGCACTGGAGCGGGTACCGCGGAGTTGCAGCCTTCTCCCTCAGGAGCAGCAGAGCACACGTCCTTCTCCCCTGAAGGTGGAAAGAAGGTCTGAGGTAGACAGGAAGTGACCAAACTAACCCCAGCCAAAGCTCGACGGCTATTGGGGTTACTATGGCAGCCGGGGAAAGTCACGTGACACCAAGCCTATTGCATTATCACACCATTGAACATCAGGTAAATTAATAGATATAGCAGAATAGATGAAATATCAGACTTGAATACTGAGGGGGGTGACATAACATAACCAGTTTGCAGTGGCATTACCTTTTCAGAACAGGAACAGCCAGGAAACATACAATCAAAAGCAAATCTTCTGTTCTGGAACACTGCACTTCCATTCGTTAATTGGAGACCAGATGAGTCGGGAACTTAATGCCACTGCATTGATGAAGGCTTGTGGCATCACACTGTCTGCAAAAATGGCACCACTTCAGATGCTGCATTTCATTATAGACCTTACAGCTAAGTGATGATCTCAAGCAAATAGTTTTACACAGAAAGATTATCTGACAGATTATCTGCCAAAAATTTGAAGCCAAAGCCAGGAATGGATTTGAAAAGAGGAGAAATCTCAGGCTTTCCTTTATAACCTGATCTCTGTTTATAGTCTGTTTCTGGCTTTGGCTTAAAATCTTTGGCAGATAATCTGTCAAATACTCTTTCTGTAAATGGACCCTTATTTTGTCAAATGATAGCAGTTGTTGGGTTGGGTGTAGGAAAAAATAGTAAAAAAATATGGAATTAGACTTGACTCTTAAAGCAACCCTGTTTCAAAAGATTTTAAAAAAACCTGCATAGTTTGGTGGCATGAAAGGGGTTTTTTACTTTCAAAATAAAAGAAAACGCCCAAAAAATAACTAGTCCCAAAATGCACCAAAAGCATCACATACAACAAGAAAAAGATCCCATTACGGATCAAAGAAATGCAGGGACAAACATAGATCAATATATCAAACAGAATTTTTTATTTAGACAATTCATATGAATAAAATACAATATATCACATTATCATGAAAAGAAAAAACACACAAAGGAATAAAACACGACCAAACAGATGGAAAAACATACAGGTGGTGAGGGGAGATATACACATATTTTATAGGATCATATATTGCACATGCTATTCAGGATATATGTAATTGAGGGAATGCAGGCAGCCTCCACTAGATGGCGCACTGAATGTAATTATATACAACACTAGATAATGTATAACCTGGCAAAAGCCCTGGAAAGTACGGGAGATACACAAATAAGTGTCTCCCACACAGAAAATAAACTAATGTCTAAAATTTATAAGTAATGGAGGATGGCTGCATTCAATATAGTCCCACTCACCCACTCACCCTACGCGCGTTTCGCGTGGCTTTATCAAGGGATGTCCCTTGATAAAGCCACGCGAAACGCGCGTAGGGTGAGTGGGTGAGTGGGACTATATTGAATGCAGCCATCCTCCATTACTTATAAATTTTAGACATTAGTTTATTTTCTGTGTGGGAGACACTTATTTGTGTATCTCCCGTACTTTCCAGGGCTTCTGCCAGGTTATACATTATCTAGTGTTGTATATAATTACATTCAGTGCGCCATCTAGTGGAGGCTGCCTGCATTCCCTCAATTACATATATCCTGAATAGCATGTGCAATATATGATCCTATAAAATATGTGTATATCACCCCTCACCACCTGTATGTTTTTCCATCTGTTTGGTCGTGTTTTATTCCTTTGTGTGTTTTTTCTTTTCATGATAATGTGATATATTGTATTTTATTCATATGAATTGTCTAAATAAAAAATTCTGTTTGATATATTGATCTATGTTTGTCCCTGCATTTCTTTGATCCGTAATGGGATCTTTTTCTTGTTGTATGTGGGGTTTTTTACTTTGTTGCTTTCAAATTAACTGGCGCCACAAAGTGCCAGAGATTTTACTTCTGTTAAAAATTTCTTCCAGTACTTATCAGCTGCTGTGTGTCCAGCAAGAAGTGGTATTTTTAAGCAGGAGTAGGAGGGGTTTTCTATGGGCATTTACTACTGCTCTGGACAGTTCCTGACATGGACAGAGGTGGCAGCAGAGATCACTGTGTCAGACTGGAGAGAAAACGGCACTTCCTGCAGGACATACAGCAGCTAAGTGCTAGAAGATTTGAGATTTTTAATTAGAAGTAAATTACAAATCTCTAGTACTTTCTGGCATCAGTTAATTTGAAAAAAAAACAAACAAACAAACAAAAAAACAACATTTTTGGGGAACAATCCCTTTAACCCTTCATAGTTGGGGCTAGGTGATTGAGGTGATCTCTGTTGTGTTTTAGAGCCTTTGAGAGTCCACTCCGTTGTGCATAGATATTTCTCATTCTTTCGATTTCAGGGGGCTTGACCAGAGCTGGACTGTTTGCCAGTAGTGCACACAGTTATTTCATTTCCTTTAGTTTGTTCTCTAATAACAACATTTGACTTAGGGCCCTATTATACCAACAGATATCTGACAAATTATCTGACAGATTTTTACAGCCAAAGCCAGGAATGGATTTGTATAGAGGAGAAATCTCAGTCTTTCCTTTATGACCTGTTCTGTTTATAGCCTGTTTCTGACTTTGGCTGCAAAAATCTGCCGGATAATCTCTTTGATATCTATTGGTGTAACAGGCCCTTACTCTTCTATGCTACAGTGGTTATCAATAAAAAAAGAATATCAACAATTTTTTTTTTTTAGTATTTCAATTCAAAAAGTGACCTCATATATTCTATAGAGTCATTACATACAGAGTGAACTTTTTCAAGCGTTTATTTCTGTTAAAGTTGATGATTACGGATTACAGCCAAGAAAAACCCAAAAGTCATCGCCGCATATGCCATGCCGCCTCAGCGGCCATTGGTGTGGGACAATCTAGGGGGTGGGGCCTAGAGCTTTAGGCTCGCCCTTCCAATGGCTGCTGAGGGGGCGGGCCTATGCAGCGATGACGTCACAGATAGGGGCAGGGCTAAGTGGTGCTAGGGGCGGAGCGATGTGGCACATTGCCCGTGAGGCCCCGCTCACATATACCAATCCACAGGTGATAAAAATGACTTTTTACCAGAACAAGCACCATGAGGTGTGATATAAAATAAGTAATGAAAGCTGTAACATTTACCCTTTACACCTGTGGAGAGCAATCAAAATACAAATAGGGGGTGACAGTGTCACTTTAACAGAAATAAACGCTTGAAAAAGTTCACTCTGTATGTAATTAATTTTTTGAATTACTGAAAAAAAAATTGTTCATATTCTTATTTATTGCAAACCACTGTATGTTATAGTGCTTGTGAACGTGCCCTGAACAGGCTGGCATTTGCTGGGCTGGTGGTTTACACAGTACAATACTAGGTGGAATATTGCAGTGCTATGTGAATAGAAAACTACAAAGCAAGAATGGGGTTATGGTAAGCACTAAGCTACACAGTAAGTAAAAGCTCTAAGCACTGGAACTGCTGCTATTGAGATGAGAGGGAAGCCTTCATTTACCTTTCAGTGACAGCTCATATCCCCTGAATACAGATGCAGCTTGCAGGCACACAGTTCTCCTATCCTTCCTCTCTCCACTCCTTCCAACACAACTCTTTGCTGCTTCTAACATATAACAGTAGCTAAGCCACTTTTTGTGTTTTGTCCTGCTCTTTCTGTTACTAGACAGAGAATTTCCTTACCAGCAGGCAGTGGACAGCAGAATGCAGGGGGGAGGGCTAGTGGCAAAGATGTTAGGGTTATTTTTCTATAAGAAATTGTCATTTTTCATAGATTAGATGATTTTGGACTTTCTGCCTCTACAGAATAGCAATGCCAAAAAGGAGAAGGACCGTGAATCTGCAGATGACAAGAAAAGAAACCCGATTCTCAAATACATTGGAAAACCCAAAAGTTCTTCTCAGAGCAGTGAGTATGAAAGAGTGGCGACACTGTTATTTCTACCTGCATTTTATGTTTCACATTGAAAACTAATAAAACCTATATATATATATATATATATATATATATATATATATATATATATATAATATATTTTTTTTTTTTAAAGTGATGTCTACTGAGAGAAGGGGGAGGGGGCTGTAATATTATTGTTTATCTTAAATGTGCTTTTCAGAACTTCATAATCTTAGCAATATTAGATAGCTGAGGGTTTAGCTCAGCTGATTAAAGGTACTGTGGTACAGCCTCATACTAAGATATTATGATTGAGTAGGGGCTGTATCTGGTATTATGGTTTAGTTTCATTTAATTCAATATAGCTGTTGTGAGGTACAATACCAGGTGCAGCCACTCCAAGAACTATGGAGCTTTACAAAGTAAACAGTGAAAGGGAGACATTGCTCCATGGAAAGCTGAATCTCCTTCAAAAACCTATTCACTAAGAGAGACAACAGTCTGACCTCCTCCAGTCTAATATTAATAGCTTAATATTAATAGTCCTGGAGCCTCCTATGTAAGTACTAGATTTGGGTGACTTCCGCAACTGGTTACAACAAAGTTATAATGGCTGTCATACAGCTTTAAAGAGAATCTGTCAAGACCCGTCCCTACCTGAGATGCTGACAGTGTGCTGTAACTGGCAGTCCCTTTGTGAGCATGTTGCCTTTTAAAATTTTCTCTGTGGAGTGGATTATGGGCAATCTTACGTCTCATACCATAATGAAGAGTCAAAGAGGAGTTGTGGATCAGTGTTTGTACTGTACTCTGGCACACCTCAGCACTCCTTCCTTTTCATGAATAATTAATGCTACCCGACCTCCTGCTTGATCATGCTGTCAGTTAGTATCTACCAACAGAGGACTGATCAAATCAGATTTGAATTTTCTAGCCTGTGTAGGAGCTGTGGTCTACAGGTAAATTGCCTGTCTAAAGACTAGCACCAGTTTGTTTTCTTTGGTTTGATTCTCCTGATGGAAATAAAATTATATATTTTTTTTCTTTTTTTCTCATAATTGTATTGAATAAAATTTGAATTTAAAAACTGATTTGGACCTGACTGTGAATTGTTTGCATGTTTAAAAATTATACAATAATGAGAAATAATAAATATTTCATTTCCGTGAGGAGGTTTGAACCAAAGAAAAAAAACAGCTCCAACACAGGCTAGGGGACTGCCAGCTACAGCACACTGTTGGCACCTCAGGTAGGGCCCAGGTGATTCCCTTTAAAGGGACATATCCTAAATCACTGATCCCAAAGACTGTTGCTGTTTCATACACATTTCATTAAAGTGTCACCGTCGTTATAATTTTCAAAATCTAGATCAACAGGGGATGTGAAATAAAGCACGGTTCCAATTTATATTAAAGGACAACTCCGGCTAAAAGTATTTTTTAATATGTTATTACTTATGGAAAGTTAGACAAATTACTAATGTACATTAATTAGGGGAAATGCACTCATAGGGCTATTTCCCTTAATTTAGTAGATCATGGAGACTTCAAATTCTCTAAAATACCATGATGTCACGAATCAGGTGTAATTCCAATGGAGTGTCCAGAAGGGGGCGCAGTATATGTAAAAGCCTATGGACTGTATTAAAGTATATGGAGTATGTAATGTAATGTGAAAACTTCACTTTATTGGTAGACTATGGGTATGGTATAATGAACTACAGTATGTGCATGGAATAATTTGGGGAGCAAGGACACTTGCTCCCCAAATGGAAGGCACCGAGCAGGGAGGGAGAGAGAAGCTGGTGTATCTATATACCTCCTCCCTCCCTGCTCAGTGCTGTTGGACAGATAGACACTACTACTACGTCTCCTCCCATCATCTGCTCATAGTATGAGCAGATGATGGGAGGAGTAGTAACAGGAAGATCCCCAACACCAAGCCCCCCTCAGCTGACATCGTCCCCACCGACCCCGCACCCTCCGCACAGCTGCCGCCACACACTAACCTCCCGGATCTGGCCCCCCAGCCTCCCCCACCACTGCACAGCTGCTGCCACCACCCCCGCCGGTAACCTGCTGGCCCCCCGTCACCAGCCCCCCAGCTGCTGCCGCCGCCGACGGTGACCTTACTGTCCCCATCACCATACAGCCCCCAGTGCCGCACATACTACTCACTTCCGGTACCAGACTCCCAGCTCACTGCTGCCCCCACGTCCTGCCGACTCCTGAATGATGAGAGCTGCTGGGGGTGACATCCGGGACCGAGTCACTTCTATGTGAACGTGCAGATGACTTCTTGTGTTTAGTCCTGTGTTTTTTATGATAACTAAAAAAAATAAATATTTAAAATAACATGCAAACATGCTTTATTTCAAAGCCTCTATTGATTTAGATTTTGAAAGTTATAACGACAGTGACACTTTAAATCTATCCCATTTCATCTAGGGATGAGCGAACTTTTGACAACCTAAAACGAACCTTGCTATAACATCTGAATAATTGCAGCTACAATAGTGGGAGGCTGATAGGGTATAGTTTCGTTTAGTTGCAGTTGCTATTACAATGAAAAAAGTGGAAAAAATCAAAGTGCAAAAGTAGTGAAAATCAGTACAACAGGGCACGGTATTACCGGGGTTAGCGATCCCTGGCAATAATGCCGATTCCTGTAATAGTTAATATTTAATTAATAAAAAAGTTTAGTTCTAAAAAAGTTATTTTCGTTGTTCAATAGCTTAATGAAAACAAATCCATGCTTTTGCAATTAAATATACTGTTAGGGTGCGTTCACACCTACAGGATCTGCAGCAGATCCGCAGCAGATTTGATGGTGCAGATTTGATGCTGTGTTCAGTTAATTAAATGAAATCTGCTGCGGATCCGCAGCAGAAAATCAGCTGCGGGTCCGGTAAGTGTGAACGTACTCTTAGTAAATAAATATGTATGTTTATTTACAGTATATTTAATTGCAAGTTAATTAAGTTAATTAAGCTATTGAACAACAAAAATAACTTTTTTAGAACGAAAATGTGTTTTATTAATTAAATATTAACTACTACAGGAAGCTCTTTTGCTGGCAAAACCTATTGCCAGTAATACAGCTGAATGTAATAATTAATACTTTAATTAACCCATAGCTGCACCAGGACGTTATTGAACGTCCTCGTGCCGCTATGGGAGTTCAGAGGGGGGTCGCGCGGCGACCACCCTCTGAACTGCCGCGATCCCGGGTGCCGCGTGTAGCCCGGGCTCGCGGCTATTAGCGGGCACGGTCCGATCGCCGTGCCCGCTAATTAAGTACTTAGAAGCAGCTGTCAAAGTTGACAGCTGCTTCTAAATACTTGCTTTTATTAATACCTGGTGGTCTAGTGGGGGGATCGCCCCCCTGCGGCGCGATTGCGGGGGGGCGATCCCTGCATCCATCCCGGGCCGGGGTCTGCTCCGTAATGGCGCTGATCCCGGCTCGGCATTCTATTGCTTTTGGCTGCAGCAGCCAAAAGTAATAGAACACCGATCTCATGGATTCATGCAGTATAACTATACTGCATGGATCTCTATGAGAGATCAGAGTACATATACTAGAAGTCCCCCGGGGGGGCTTCTAGTATATGTGTAAAGTAAAAGACAAATGTATTTTAATAACACAAAACCCCCTCCCCTAATAAAAGTCTGAATCACCCCCCTTTCCCCATTTTATAAATAAAAATAAATTAATTAATTAATAAACAAACATGTTTGCTATCGCCGCGTACGTAATCGCCCAAACTATTAATTAATCACATTCCTGATCTCACACGGTAAACGGCGTCAGCGCAAAAAAATCCCAAAGTGCAAAATTGCGCAATTTCTGTCGCATCAAATCCAGAATAATTGTAATAAAAAGCGATCAAAAAGTCATATATGCGCAATCAAGGTACCGATAGAAAGATCACATCATGGCGCAAAAAATGACACCTCACACAGACCCATAGACCAAAGGATAAAAGCGCTATAAGCCTGGGAATGGAGCCATTTTAAGTGACGTATATTTGTTAACAACGGTTTGAATTTTTTACAGGCCATCAGATACAATATAAGTTATACATGTTACATATCGTTTTAATCGTAACAACTTGAGGAACATGCATAACAAGTCAGTTTTACCCCAGGGTGAATGGCGTAAAAACACATTTCCCCCAAATAAAAGAAATGCGTTTTTTTTTTTCAATTTCACCACACTTTGAATTTTTTTCTGGTTTCCCGGCACATTTTAGGCAAAAATTACATCTGCCATAGCAAAGTACAATTAGTTGCGCAAAAAATAAGGGCTCACTTGGGTCTCTAGGTGGAAAAATGCAGGCGCTATGGCCTTATATACACGAGGAGGGAAAAACGAAAACGCAAAAATGAAAACTGGCTGTGTCCCCTAAGGGTTAAAACAGCAAATGTTATTTCTAATGATGCTGTATTTTTTTTATCACAATAGCAACATTAGAAGAAACATTTAGATATATATGTCCATTCAGCTGATTGGCTGAGCGGACATATAAAGAGCCGGTCCGGTCACACTAAGCTCAGTGTGCTGGGGATCGGCGAAGAGAGAAGATAGAAGACATCGGAGGGTGAGAAGAAAGCTCTCCCACCCCCCCACCCCCCACTACACAGATTCCACTTAACCCCTTCCTTGCTGGTATGGGTGCAGTCTGACATCAGTCTGGCCCCCAAGGGGTTAAGTGGGGACCCTTACTTAGCCCTCTGGGGGCCAGATTGTTCAGTATGGCACCCAAAGGGTTAATGGGGATGCAATGCATCCTCCCTTAATCCCTTGGGTGCCAGACTGTAAGCAGTGATCTTTAAAGATGCTGCATACTGTAAGGTGCACAACACCGCTCACAATGTTGTGCTCCTGTTTGTGTGTTGTTGTTTTTTTGTGTGTTTCTCCCTTTTTGTTTTTCAGATATCGGTATCCTGTGGATTACAGCAGATTCGATGGACTACGTCGATGACCAGTGGTTGTTGGGATTTTTTTTTTTTTTTTTAATAAGATGGTCAAGGGGTGTGGTCACTTGTGTCTTGTCTTTATTTCTTTACTATGTAGACTTAGTAGTGGAAGTCGTCTAATAGACGGAATCCATTACTTAGTCAGGGCCCTACCCACCCTGGTGTTACTAGGCTGCTTTTGCAAGGTTTTTAACCCGGCTGGTTATGAAAATAGGGGGAACCCTACACATTTTTTTTTATAAATAAAAAAAAATGCATAGGGTTCCCCCTATTTTCATAACCAGCCGGGTTAAAAACCAAGCAACAGCAGCCTAGCAACACCAGGGTGGGAAGAGCCATTGTTTTTGGCCCTCCCCAGCCTTAATATTACCAGCCTGCTGCTGCCCAGTCCAGGAGCGCCAATTTTGACGCTCTGTGACCACTGGCACCTGGCTTTCCCCAGTACCCCTGGTGGCATACTGGGGTAATAATGGGGGGGTTAGTGTTAGCCATTTTATACTGGCTAACACTAAGCCCTGACTTAGTAATGGATTCCGTCTATTAGACAGCTTCCACTACTAAGTCTATATAGTAAA
This sequence comes from Dendropsophus ebraccatus, assembly GCF_027789765.1. Classification (NCBI taxonomy): domain Eukaryota; kingdom Metazoa; phylum Chordata; class Amphibia; order Anura; family Hylidae; genus Dendropsophus; species Dendropsophus ebraccatus. Next base: position 37,742,592 of record NC_091466.1, read on the forward strand.
GAAATAAAGACAAGATACAAGTAAAAAAAAATATTTTTTATTCAAATAAAAACACCCCCAGATCCCTTGTTGACCATTTTATAAAAAAAAAATCCCAACAACCGCTGTTCATCGACGTAGTCCATCGAATCCGCTGTAATCCACAGGATACCGATATCTGAAAAACAAAAAGGGTGAAGCACACAAAAAAACACAAACAGGAGCGAAACACCCATCATTGTGAGCAGTGTTGTGTACCTTACAGTATGCAGCATCTTTACAGATCGCTGCTTACAGTGTGGCCCCCAAGGGGTTTAAAGGAGTATGCATTGCATACCCCTTAACACTTTGGGTGCCTTACTGAACAATCTGGCCCCCAGGGGGTTAAGTAAGGGACCCCACTTAGCCCCTTGGGGGCCAGACTGATGTCAGACTGACCCCCTTTCCTTGCTGGGATGGGTGTAGTGCGTGGGGGGGAGCTTTCTTCTCACCCTCCGATGTCTTCTATCTTCTCTCTTCGCCGATCACCGGCATACTGAGCTTAATGGGTCGGGACCAAGTTTTTTTTTGCAGAAATCAATAGTCCAGGCTATTTTAAGAAACTTTGTAATTGGGTTTATTAGGCAAATATGCCATTATCTGCATGTAAAAATCCTTTTCCCAGGTCCTTCTCCTGCTCTTCTTTCTGTCATCCACTGTTCAGAATCAGCAAATCTCGACTGTTTTTTCATCAGTCGGATCTGTCTGTTCTATGAAGAGGGGAGGGGGGTGTGGGAAGGAGTGAGATTAGGGGCAGGGTAGGGCTGAGAACAAAGGATTGCACAGTGGGGGAGCTATTCAGAGCCCTATTCAGAGGTCAGAGAGGTCAGTGGTGACTGCAGAGGAGAGAGCCCATGATGTGAATGTAAATTAACTCTTTGTTGTCCTGTTTTGCTGCCTCTACTTTCTCTCTCCATAGGAAAAATATAGACAGAGGGAGAGCTTCAAACTGCTTTTTCATTATAAAAATTCATTTTTCGGCTAATAAACCCAATTACATAGTTTCTTAAAATCGCCTGTACTATTGATTTCTGCAATAAAAATTTTAACGTCAGTGACACTCTAACCCCTTGCCGCATAATGACATTTGGGGAACGTCATGTAAAGCAGGTAGTTCCTGCAACATGACGTTCCCCAAACGTCATGCTTTCCCTGCCTCCCCCCTCTGTCCCTAGGTGAGATCGGGCAGCAGGAGGAGGCTGTGTCACACAGCCTCCTCCTGCTGCCTTTGCCTGGAGGGGAGCCGTGCTCCCATCAGGCAGTAAAGCCCATAGACAATGCAACCGCATCGTCTAAAGGGAGATTTGTAGTGTATGGGGGAGATCGGGCGGCGGGAGGAGGCTGTGGCAAGTTGCCTCCTCCCGCCGCCACTACCTCTATGTCCCCCTGGCCCTTTCCAGCCCCCCCGGTACCGGCGATCGCCGCTATTACCGTTATAGCAGCGATCCGCGGTGGGGGGAGATGAAAAATGTGCCTTCAGACCGCAGATCAGCCCCCCTAGTAGGCGATCTCTAACCCTCTTTCCCCCCGGGCGGCCATCACATCCAAGGTGGCCGCCCCCATCGCTGTGAACAGACTATGTCTGTTCACAGCGATGGAAATGAAAAAATTATCAAAGTCCCATGCTCTCTGCCACCGGAGGTAGCGGAGATCATGGGGCAGTGATCAGGGACCCCCCTGTGGGGTCCCGGAACAGGCGATCGGCGGTATATACTATATACTGCTGATCGCCTGTTCCCAGTGCAGGGATGCACTTTTTATCCCCTGTCACCATAAATGATTGGTGACAGGGGATAAAAAGTGCCACTGTGCTCCCCCCAAGTCGCCCTCCACCCCCCCCGTCACCCCCGTCCCCCAGTCACTCCCCCCCCTTCCCCATATACTTTAACTGATCCAGGGAGGTCTGCCCTCCTCGGTGTCCTGACTGCTTCTGAAGTGCGCGTCAGAAGCAGTCAGCTCTGAAAATTTAAAGTGACAGGGACCAATTTGGTCCCTGTCACTGAACTATGATATCACAGTAATCATAGTAATACAGTGAAAATGAATGTGTAAAAGTGCAAAAAGTGAAAAACTTACAAAAAAAAATAAAACACACTTTTTATTATAGTAATAATAGCAGTTTACTCCCAAATTACCCCTAACCCCCCCAGATTACCCGTAACCGCCCCAGGTTGCCCGTATCCACCCCAGGTTGCCCGTATTCACGCCAGATTGCCCGTAACCACCGCACGTTGCCCGTAACCACCGCACGTTGCCCATAACCACCGCACGTTGCTCGTAACCACCGCACGTTGCCCATATCCACTACACCTTGACCGTAACCACCCCAAATTGCCAGTGACCCCTTAGATTGTCTATAACCCCCAGATTGTCCGTAACCCCCCCAGATTGCATGTTACTACCGCACACCGCACTACCGCCTCTAACCACTGCACGTTGCCTCTAACCACTGCACGCTGCCCGTAACCACCCCAAATTGCTAGTGACCCTCTCCAGATTGCCCGTAACCACCCCAAGTTACAGGTACCCATCCCAGATTACCTATAAGCACTTCAGTTTATCCATAACCACCCCACGTTGCCCGTAACCACCCCACGTTGTCTGTAAGCACTGCAGGTTGCCCGTAACCACCGCAGGTTGCCCGTAACCACCGCAGGTTGCCCGTAACCACCGCAGGTTGCCAGTAACCACCCCAGGTTGCCCTTATACACCTCCAAATTACCTGTGATCTCATTTTTTTTATTGTATTTTAGTAACTGCGCTATTCTAATAACTATTACTAGCTGCGGTTTTGCTCCAGCAAATTGGCACTCCCTTCCTTCTGAGCCCTGCTGTGTGCCCATACAGTGCTTTATGCCCACATATAGGGGAACCGTTTTACTCAGAAGAACCTGCTTTACAGATTTTGGGGTGTTTTTTCTCTCCTCTTCCTCCGGAAATTGAGAAATTTTAAACTAAACGAACATATTCTTGAAAAATTTGAGTTTTTCATTTTTACTGTCCAATTTTGAATACTTTCCTCTTATATCCGTGGGGTCAAACCGCTTACCGCACCCCAGGATGAATTATTTGAGGGGTTTACTTTCCAAATTGGTGTGACTTTTTGGGGGGGGGTTCTATTCTGCTGACACTACGGGGGCACTGCAAACGCACCTGGCGCTCAGAAACTTCTTGGAAAATCTGCACTGAAAATGCTAATTGGCGCTCCTTCCCTTCTAAGCCAGGCTGTGTGCCAATACAGTGGTTTATGCCCACGTATGGGGTACCGTTGTACTCAGGAGAACCTGTGTTACATATTTTGGGGTGAATCTTCTCCCCTGTTCCCCTGGGAGAAATTTAAAACTAAACAAACATATTATTTGAAAAATTTTTGTTTTTCAATTTTTACTGGCCAATTTTGAAAACTTTCCTCTAATACCTGTGGGGTCAAATTGCTCACCCAACCCCAAGATGAATTCTTTGAGGGGTGTACTTTCTAAAATGAGGTGACTTATGGGGGCGTTTTACTCTGTTGACACTATAGGGGCACTGCAAACGCACATGGCACTCAGAAACTTCTACAGCAAAATCTGCACTGCAAAAGCTAATTGGTTCTCCCTTCCTTCTGAGCCCGGCTGTGTGCCCATACAGTGGTTTATGCCCACATTTGGCGTACCGTGCTACTCAGGAGAACCTGTGTTACATATATTGGGGTACGTTTTCTCTCCTGTACTTTGTGAAATTGAGAAATTTCAAACTAAACGAACATATTATTGGAAAAATTCAAGTTTTTCCATTAATTTTTAAATACTTTCCTCTAATACCTGTGGGGTCAAAATGCTCACCACACCCCAAGATGTATTCTTTGAGGGGTGCACTTTCTAAAATGGGGTGACTTATGGGGGGGTTTACTCCGCTGGCACTATAGGGGCTCTGCAAATGCACCTGGTGCTCAGCATTTTCAGTGCAGATTTTTCTGAAGAAGTTTCTAATTGGTGCTCCCTTACTTCTGAGCCCTCCTGTGTGCCCATACAGTGGTTTACGCCCACATATGGGGTACCGTTGTACTCAGGAGAACCTGCTTTAAAAATTTTGGGGTGCTTTTTTTCTCATGTTCCTTTTGAAAATGAGAAACTTTAATCTAAACGTATATATTATTGGATAATTTAAGTTTTCAATTTTTTACGGCCTAATTGTGAATACTTTCCTCCAGCCCCTGTACGGTTAAAATGCTCATTATACTCCTAGATTAATTCTTTAAGGTGTTTTGTTTCCAAAATGGGGTCACTTATGGGGGTTTCCAGTACACAAGCCTCCTAAATCCATTTTAAAAAAAGAACTGGTCCCTAAAAAAATCAGTTTTGGAAACTTTAACGAAAATATGATAATTTGCTAATAAATTTCTAAGCCCCGTAACACCCTAAGGGTGCGTTCACAGATTTCAGTTAAATAACTGAACACAGCATCAAATCTGATGCTGTGTTCAGTTATTTAACTGAAATCTGCTGCAGAAAATCAGCTGCAGATCCTGTAGGTGTGAACGCACCATCAAAAAGTAAAATATGTTTACCAAATAAAGCCAGAATAAAGAAGACATATTGGTTATTTGATTTAGTAACTAATTTATGTGAAATGACTCCCTTTTTTTTTTAGAAGCAGAGAATTTCAAAGTTCATAAAATGCAAAATTTTCACTTTTTTCATGATATTTTGATGTTTTTCACAAAAAACACACAAAGTAGTGACCAAATTTTGCCACTAACATAAAGTGCCATATGTGACGAAAAAACAGTCTCAGAATCGCTAGCATATGTTAAAGCATCAATGAGCTATAAGCGCATAAAGTGAGACAGGTCAGATTTTGAAAAATTTGCTTGGTCATTAAGGCCAAAAACAGGCTTTAGAGGCAAGGGGTTAAAGTAAAGTATTAATTATTACATTCAGCTGTATTACTGGCAATAGGTTTTGCCAGCAATAGAGCTTCCTGCAGTAGTTAATGTTTAATTAATAAAACACATTTTCGTTCTAATATAGTTATTTTCGTTATGCAATAGCTTAATTAAAACGAATACATGCTTTTGCAATTAAATATACTGTAAATAAATAAATATACATATTTATTTATTTTTTTATTAAGTTTATTTAATTGAAAAAGCATGGATTTGTTTTAATTAAGCTATTAATTAAGCTACGACGAAAATAACTATTACAGGAATCTGCATTATTGCCGGGGATCGCTAACCCCGGTAATACCGATTCCTGTAATACTGCTTCCCTGCTTTCCCAGATGCATTTGAGAGAGGTGTTTGCATCATTTTCTAAAGATTTCTTGGACTTGACTATTCTGTGATTTTACTTGTTGTTGTTGTTATTTTAACCAGATTCGTTACAAACTTTCTCAAAGTTCGGTTCGGTGACGAACCGAACTTTTTGCAAAGTTCGTAACGAATCTGGTTAGTTACGGTTCAGTTCGCTCATCCCTAATTCCATCCGCTGTATGTAAATCCGTTTGTATGTGTACTAGAAAAGCCCCTTGTAATACAAAGTTATAGCTCCAACTCTTTCTTGTTTACCGCTTCAGTATGTCAGTCTTCACTATAATTTAAGGTGTATGAAAATCACGAGTTGAAGCTGTGTATGGTATTGTAGGAGGACAGAATTTATAAGGGTTTTCATCAAAACAAGTGATCAGTATTACAATCTATGGGCCCTCCATCCATGGGCTGTTTGACGATTGTATCTACTATTCACCCATCCTTCTCTATTCTGTGATCATTCTAGTTATTGATTTTTAATAATCCATCACTAATGGTTGTCCTTTTGGATCTTTGGGTGGACTGCCTATGATTTTACTGATTCCTCCTCACCACTTTTTCAGGCTTGTTGCGGTATCATCTGCTGTGCCGCTCATTTGTTAAATATTTTTTTTTAATTCAGCATGTTTTCCTTTTTATAGCATTTCATGTCCCTTTGTCCCCTGGTGAAGGTAAACCTCATTTATCATATCTTCATTCCTTGCAACCCATTTGCCTCTAATAAAAAAAAAAATCTAACTTGATAATCTTTGTTTATGGAAATTGATCCTGTTGTAAATTTTCTACCTTCCTGTCTATTTAAACTTGTCCTTTACTAAAACCATGTTGTATGGCTGAGGAGTTTACAATCTAACCATGTGTGATTTATTAGAGCGCTTAATCTGCTGAAATGAACAGCTGCGGAGAGGCTATTAATTAATTTCCCCCAAAAGTAAATTAGAAAGTTGCTGAACTTTTAATTACAAGGGGGAGCAGAAAAGGAGGTCGTTGGAGGATCAAAGTTTGCATGAGAGATGGTAGGGGGAAATTAGTTAGAGATATATGGAAGGGACAGGTTGTGGAATTCCAGAAAAGGGTTGTGAAGTTCCTCAAAAAAAATATTATTTTTGGAAATCAACCAAATGCAGATACTAATGGACTATGCTCAGCCCATTATACTGTATAGGTCTGTTGCTGGTACACTAGTACAGCCTACCTTGTTCATGGTATGTGACACATGGTATACTGCCTAATTATAATGGTGGTTAAATTAAAAATGTACTCCGAATCCCTCAGGCTAATTGCCTGAGAACAAATGGCCCCTATAATGGGACCCAACTAAAATATAAGTTTTAACGTTCTTCAGACTCCTAGGGATGTCTGTTAACATGGCACCGTACTGCACATATATGTCTAAGCTGCTTAATAACTCTGAGGCCCTGTGCCTTTATTTATAACAAAAAGGACACTGTCATAATCAATATATGTAATCTTTACTAATGAATTCTCATAAAAACATGATTTAACAATTAATAAAAAGCCAAACTAGCCATGCACATGAGACTAATAGTCCACAGGAAATTAAGAACAGTATTGCACAAGAATCTGTAAACAAGATACACAGCAATCTAAAATTAATGATTCATTGCACAATCCCCTTATTGGAAGTATTACACAAAAAAAAAAAACAGTGACCCAGTATTGTAAACATAAGGAGAAAGAAAATCACATGTTGGTCATACTACCTGTGGTCAGCAGTGTGTGCACGCTCCCCTGCAATGCATGTTTCACGCAAAGCTTTCTCTAGGAGGCTCTAGTTTTCTCTAGTTTGGCTTTTTATTAATTGTTAAATTGTGTTTTATGAAAATTCATAGTTTTTTTTGTAGGAGTTAAGTGTAGTTGGCTGTAGTTGACAATGTCCTTTTTGTAGGGCTTAAAGTGACACTGTCACACCCTTTATGCATTCTGACATCTCTACACAGGTGTAAAGGGTAAATTTAGCGGTTTTCATACTTTATTTTATATCATACGTCATGGTGTTTGTTGAAGTAAAAAGTGTAATTTTATCAACTGCAGATTGTATTAAGTGGGCGTGGCCTCGCGTCATTAGCACCACTTAGCCCCACCCACAACTGCACCGTTGGCCCCCGCCCCTCGCCGACCATTGGAACAGGCTGGCCGAAAGGTCTAGACCCCACCCCCTTTACACCGGCCAACCAATGGACGCCAAGGGGGAGGTGCCAACGGTGCTGTTGTGGGTGGGGTTAAGTGCCGCTAATGTGAGGCCACGCCCACTTAATACAATCTGCAGTTGATAAAAGGACACTTTTTACTTGAACGAACACCATGACGTATGATATGAAATAAGGTATGAAAAACGCTAAATTTACTCTTTACACCTGTGTAGAGATGTCAGAATGCACAAAGGGGGTGACAGTGTCACTTTAAGTGTAGTTGGTAGAGGGACAAGCCACTGCTGTGGTTAGTATAGGAGTATACTCTATTTATAACACTCTAGAGTAGTAGTAGTAGTAGTAGTAGTAGTAGTAGTAGTAGTAGTAGTAGTAGTAGTAGTAGTAGTAGTAGTAATAATAGTGGACCACTATGGATTAGACTATGATGTGACTAATAAGTGTTTTAGCTACTGTTGATAATGTAGTGGTTGTCAACAAAAAAGCTGATAATATAGTTGTAACAGTTATGTAGATATCGTTCTTCAGAGTGCCGAATCTGCTAATAGCTTTCTGCTGATTCTCTTACTGCACCAGTCACTAGTGTCAGAAGGAGTAAGGATCTACCTGCCCCTAAACGGACTGTAGGACAGAAAACTTAGGGCATACAGCAATTTATAAGTACTGAAAGTTTTTTTTATTTTTATTAGAAGTAATTTTAAAAATCTGTAAGACCACTTTCTGGCACAAGTTGATATGAAATCTTTTTATTTTTTATTTTTAACTTTACGTATATTCAAAAATAATTAAAAAGAAATAAAGGCAAAGCCCTCCAATCTTCAGATTTTACAGTCAGTCCATTCTTTACCATGACATTTAAATCACTGTCCCCTAATTGTGCACCTAATTCATTACTCAGTGTGGAGGGTTGATAGTTTTTAATTACTGTTGTGCTGCCCTATAGTAAATTTTAAAATTCGGCATTGGCTCCATAACAAGGCAAAGAGCAGAGGGGACAGGGGACTCACCTGTCTTGTCCCAAGGCTTCCGTCACATCCCCATTGACATTGAAAGTTTGTACCCATTTGATGAAATATGATCCCAAATCGAATCTCTCAAGGGTTTTAAATAGAAATCTGTACCCCACAAAATCAAATGCCTTAGTTGCATCTAGGCTAAAAAAATATATATTTTTTTTCAATGAGCTGGTGCCACAAAGTGCCAGAGATTTGTTATTTTCTTCTATTAAAAAATGTTAAGTCTCCAAATACTTATTAGCTGCTGTATACCTTGCAGGCAGTAGTAGTATTTCCAGTCTGGAGAGCAGTAGAGGTTTTCTATAGGAATTTGCTACCACTCTGGATAGTTCTTGACATGAACAGAGGTATCAGCAGAGAGGCCTGTGTCAGACTGGAAAGAATACACCACTTCCTGCAGGACATACAGCAGCTTATAAGTATTGGAAGACTTTTTTTTTTTTTTTTTGCAAATTTCTGGCACCAGTTCATTTGAAATCATTTTTTATTTGCTGAACTACCCCTTTAACTCCTAGCCAACCCTGGGCCTACCTGTACGTTCAGGGCCACCTACGGGTGTTTAGAGCTATTAGCGAGCGTGGTCCAATCGCTCATCCGATTACCTTCCCAGGTGTCTAGTGGGGTGGATCGCTCCTTTGGGACGTTGTCCCAGAGGAGCGATCCACACGTCCGGCTCAGGCCGGGGTCTGCGCCATAATGGCGCTGATCCCGGCTTGGCACTCGATTTCTTCCGGCTGCATCAGCCAGAAGCAATCGGGTGCCTATCTCATTGATCTATGCTGTATAACTGTACAGCATAGATCTCAATGAGAGATCAGTGTGCTTATACTAGAAGTCCCCCAGGGGGCTTCTAGTATAATTGTAAAAAAAAAAAAAAAAGTTGTTATTGTTATGTTGTTATTAATAAAAAGCCTCCCCTAAAAAAAGTTTGAATCACCCCCCTTTTTCCCATGTTATAAATAAAAATAAATAAACATGTTTTGCATCACCGCGTGCGTAATCGCCCAAACTATTAAGTAATCACATTCCTGATCTTGCACGGTAAACGGCGCAAGCGCCAAAAAATCTGGAAGTGCAAAATTGTGCATTTCTGGTCGCATCAAATCGAGAAAAATTGTATTAAAAAGCGATCAAAAATATGCATATGTGCAATCAAGGTACCGATAGAAAGAACACATCATGGCGCGAAAAATTACACTTAAAACAGCCCCATACACCAAAGGATAAAAGCGCTATAAGCATGGGAATAGAGCGATTTTAACCCCTTCACGTCAGCCATCTGTATATATACGTTCCTATTGCACATGCCCCGTGCAGTAGGAATGTACATATACGTTCCTGACTGACAGGGGCTTTGTGATGAGAACGGGATCGCTGCAGGGACAGCGATCCCGCTCTCATCTGTGTACAGCACCGGAAATAATGAGGATCAGCTGCGATTCCGCAGCTGACCCCCATTAACCCCTTAGTGACCGCTGAAACGGCGGTCACTAATGGGCCGGTGCCGCCGCTGTATTTCATCTCCCCCCACCGTGAATCCACGGTGGGGGGAGATGAAATAAGTAAAAATCAGACCCCAGATCAGCCCCCTAGTGCCCCAGTCACTAACCCCCCCTCCCGCGGCGGCCATCGGATCCAAGATGGCCGCCGCGATCACTGTGAACAGACTAATGTCTGTTCACAGTGATCAAAAAAGAAAAATGAATGAAAGCCCCATGCTCTCCGCCACCGGTATACTATATACCGCTGATCGCTTGTGCCATGTGCCGCCGGCACTTTTTATCCCCTGTCACCATGAATGATTGGTGACAGGGGATAAAAAGTGATGTCCCCCCCCACCCCCCAAGTCGCCCCCCACCCCCCCTGTCACCCCCCGTCCCCCAGTCACCCCCCCCTTCCCCATATACTCACCTGCTCCTGGAGCTCCTTCCTCTTCCGTGTCCTGGCTGGTTATGAAGTGCGCATGCGCTCCACAACCAGCCAAGCTCTGAAAATTTAAAGTGACAGAGACCAATTTGGTCTCTGTCACTGAACTATGATTACTGTGATAGAAAATATCACAGTAATCATAGTAATACAGTGAACATGAATGAAGTACAAAAAGTGACAAACATACAAAAAAATAAAACACACACTTTTTATTATAGTAATAATTCCAGTTTACTCCCAAATTACCCATAACCCCCCCCCCCCCCCCCCCAGATTACCCGTAACCACCGCAGGTTGCCCGTAACCACCGCACGTTGCCCATAACCACCCCAGGTTGTCCGTAATCACGTCAGATTGCACGTAACCCCCCAGATTACCTGTAACCACCGCACGTTGCCCATAACCACCGCACGTTGCCAGTAACCACCGCACGTTGCCAGTAACCACCGCACGTTGCCAGTGACCCCCTCCAAATTGTCCGTAATCACCCCAGATTGCCTGTAACCACCCCAAATTACATGTAACCACCCCAGATTAGCTATAAGCACTTCACTCTATCCGTAACAATTCTAGATTGTCTGTAACCCCCCCAGGTTGCCCGTAACCACCCCAGGTTGCCCGTAATCATGCCAGATTACATGTAACCCCCCAGATTGCACGCAACCACCGCAGGTTGCCTCTGACCACCGCACCTTGCCTCTGACCACCGCACGTCGCCTCTGACCACCGCACGTCGCCTATGACCACCGCACGTCGCCTATGACCACCGCACGTCGCCTTTGACCACCGCACGTCGCCTTTGACCACCGCACCTTGCATCTGACCACCGCACCTTGCCTCTGAACACTGCACCTTGCCTCTAACCACCCCAAATTGCCAGTGACCCCCTCCAGATTGCCCGTAACCACGCCAGATTACAGGTACCCACCTCTGATTACCTATTAGCACTTCAGTTTATCCGTAACCACAGCAGGTTGCCTGTAACCACCCCAGATTGTCTGTAACCACCCCAGATTGTCCGTAACCACCCCAGATTGTCCGTAACCACCCCAGATTGTCCGTAACCACCCCACGTTGCCTGTAACCACAGCAGGTTGCCTGTAACCACCCTAGATTGTCTGTAACCACAGCAGGTTGCCTGTAACCACCCCAGATTGTCTGTAACCACCCCAGATTGTCCGCAACCACCCCAGATTGTCCGCAACCACCCCAGATTGTCCGTAACCACAGCAGGTTGCCTGTAACCATACCAGATTGTCTGTAACCACAGCAGGTTGTCCGTATTCACCCCACATTGCCCGTAACCACCCCAGGTTGCCTCTAACCACACCAGGTTGCCTCTAACCACACCAGGTTGCCTATAACCACCCCAGGTTGTCGTAACCACAGCAGGTTGCCTGTGACCACCCCATGTTGACCGTATCCACCCCAGATTATCCGTAACCACCCCAGATTACCCGTAACCACCTCAGACTGCCCGTAACCACCCCATATTACCCGTAACCACCCCAGACTGCCCGTAACCACCCCATATTACCCGTAACCACCCCAGACTGCCCGTAACCACCTCTAGATTACCCGGAACCACCCCAGACTGTCCGTAACCACCCCACATTACCTGTAATCTAATTTTTTTCATTGTATTTTAGTAACTGCGCTATTCTAATAACTGTTACTAGCTGCGGTTTTGCTCCAGCAAATTGGCGCTCCTTCCCTTCTGACCCTGCTGTGTGCCCATACAGTGGTTTATGCCCACAAATGGGGTACCGTTGTACTCAGGAGAGCCTGCGTTACAGATTTTGGGGTAAATTTTTTCTAAACCAACATATTTTTGGAAAAATTCAAGTTTTTCATTTTTACTGGCCAATTTTGAATACTTTCCTCTAATACCTGTGGGGCCAAAATGCTCATCCTACCCCAAGATGAATTCTTTGAGGGGTGTACTTTCCGAAATGGGGTGACTTTTGGGGGGATTCTAGTCTGTAGACATTACAGGGGCTCTGCAAACGCACCTGGCGCTCAGAAACTTCTTCAGAAAAATCTACAGAGAAAATGCTATTTGGCGCTCCTTCCCTTCTGAGCCCCGCTGTGTGCCCATACAGTAGTTTATGCCCACATATGGGGTACCGTTCTACTCAGGAGAACCTGCGTTACAGATTTTGGGGTGAATTTTCTCTCCTGTTCCTCGTAAAAAATTGAGAAATGTCAAACTAAAGGAACATATTATTGGAAAAATTCGAGTTTTTCATTTTTACTGTCTACTTTTGAATACTTTCCTCTAATACCTGTGGGGTCAAAATGCTCACCACACACCAAGATGAATTCTTTGAGGGGTGCACTTTCCAAAATGGGGTGACTTATGGCGAGATTTTACTCCGCTGGCACTACAGGGGCACTGCAAACCCACCTGGCGCTCAGAAACTTCTTCAGCAAAATCTGCATTGAAAAAGCTAATTGGCGCTCCTTCCCTTCTGAGCCCTGCTGTGTGCCCATACAGTGGTTTATACCGACATATGAGGTACCTTTTTACTCAGGAGAACCTGCGTTACAAATTTTGGGGTACTTTTTTTGTCTTGTTCCTCGTGAAATTGAGAAATTTCAAACTAAAGGAACATATTATTGGAAAAATTCGAGTTTTTCATTTTTACTGTCTACTTTTGAATACTTTCCTCTAATACCTGTGGGGTCAAAATGCTCACCACACCCCAAAATGAATTCTTTGAGGGGTGCACTTTCCAAAATGGGGTGACTTATGGCGAGATTTTACTCCGCTGGCACTACAGGGGCTCTGCAAACACACCTGGCGCTCAGAAACTTCTTCAGCAAAATCTGCATTGAAAAAGCTAATTGGCGCTCCTTTCCTTCTGAGCCCTGCTGTGTGCCCATGCAGTGGTTTATGCTCACATATGAGGTACCTTTTTACTCAGGAGAACCTGCGTTACAAATTTTGGGGTACTTTTTTTCTCTTTTTCCTCGTGAAATTGAAAAATTTCAAACTAAACGAACAAATTATTGGAAAAAAATTTGAGTTTTTAATTTTTACTGTCTAATTTTGAATACTTTCCTCTAACACCTGTGGGGTCAAATTGCTCATCCTACCCGAAGATGAATTCTTTGAGGGGTGTACTTTCCAAAATGGGGTGACTTATGGGGTTTTTTCTCTCTGCTGACACTACAGGGGCTCTGCAAATGCACCTGGGACTCGGAAACTTCTTCAGCAAAATCTGCAATGGAAAAGCTAATTGGCGCTCCTTCTCTTCTAAACCCCGCTGTGTGCCCATGCAGTGGTTTACGCCCACATATGGGGTACCGTAGTACTCAAGAGAACCCGTGTTACAAATTTTGGGGTGCTTTTTCTCTCATGTTCCTTTTGAAAATGAGAAACTTTAATCTAAACGTATATATTATTGGAAAATTTAAATTTTTCATTTTTTTACGGCCTAATGGTGAATACTTTCCTCCAACCCCTGTAGGGTTAAAATGCTCATTATACCCCTAGATTAATTCTTTAAGGTGTCTAGTTTCCAAAATGGGGTTACTTATGGGGGTTTCCAGTATACAAATCTCCTAAATCAACTTAAAATAAGAACTGGTCCCTAAAAAAATCAGTTTTGGAAACTTTCACGAAAATGTGGTAATTTGCTGATAAATTTCTAAGCCCCGTAACACCCTAAAAAAGTAAAATATGTTTATGAAATGAAGCCAGAATAAAGAGGACATATTGGTAATGTGACTTAGTAACTAATTTATGTAATACAACTTTCTTTTTTTAGAAGCAGAGAATTTCAAAGTTCATAAAATGCTAATTTTTTCAATTTTTCATGATATTTTGATGTTTTTCACAAAAAACACACAAAGTAGTGACCAAATTTTGCCACTAATATAAAGTGCCATATGTGACGAAAAAACTATCTCAGAATCGCTAGCATACGTTAAAGCATCACTGAGCTATAAGCGCATAAAGTGAGATAGGTCAGATTTTGAAAAATGAGCCTGGTCTTTTAGGTGCAAATAGGCTTGGTCTTGAAGGGGTTAAGGAACATATTTTTGTTAACAATGGTTTGAATTTTTTGCAAGCCATCACATAATATAAAAGTTATACGTGTTACATATCCTTGTAATCGTAACAACTTGAGGAACATATATAACAAGTCAGTTTTACACCAGGGCGAACAGCGTAAAAAAAATACCCTCCAAATAAAAATGCGTTTGTTTTTTTTTTCAATGTCACCACACATTGAATTTTTTTCTGGTTTCGCAGTGTACTTTATGAAAAAATTCAGCCTGTCATTGCAAAGTACAATTAGTGGTGCAAAAAATAAGGGCTCATGTGGGTCAGGTGAAAAAATGCAAGTGCTATGGCCTTTTAAACACAAGGAGGAAAAAACGAAAACGCAAAAATTTAAATTGGTCCGGTCCTCTAAGGGTTAAGTGGAGTTCTTCCCCTCCATTGATTTGCATATTCTTAAAAACCCTGGAATTTTGTTCTTTCTTGATCAAGCCTGATATACATTTACAAATATGAACCAGTTGATATGAAAACATATATTTTTTTTTCTGGAGTACCCCTTTAATATCAATCATCAGTAATAATGAAAGCATCTGTGTAGTCATGGAAATTCTCCAATAGGATGTGTCCCTACATCAGGGGTGTCAAACTCAAATACACAGTGGGCCAAAATGTAAAAATTGGACAAAGTCGCAGGCCAACCTTGATAATTATTGAAGCGCGAATGGCGCTGTCCTGGTACTTTCAGTGGTGTGAGTCTCCCAGCGCTGTGCACTATGATAAATGACATGATAAATTACTATGATACGGTTAAACCCAAATCCGTGTAATAGCCACCCCCCCCCCCAATATTACCCCATGTAGTAGCCAACCCAACCAAAATTTTCCCACCTATTAGCCAGCCCTCCCAATAGTGCCTTAATAGTAGCCAGCCCTCCCCCTAGTCTCATATAGTAGCCAGCCCTCCCCAATAGTATCATATAGTAGCCAGCCCTCCCACATAGTCTCAAATAGTAGCCAGTCCACCCTATATTCTCTTATAAAGTAGCCAGCCCTCCCCAATAGTCTCTTTTATAGTAGCCAGCCCTCCCAATTAGTCTCTTTTATAGTAACCTTGGCCAGGGGCGTAGCTAGGATTCAAGGGGCCCCATAGCAAGAAAAACTGTAAGGGCCCCCCCTCCCCTACGCACAACACGAAGCACAGCATATAGGAGGCTCTTATCAACCGCCTACCCTGCCTACCCTGTCTCTATCGCTGGTCTTTCCAGCAGGTTACCTAATCACAACAGGCAGCAGGTCATAGATGGAGGATGCAAGCTACTCCTCTGAGACACCATCCCAGGGTGGGTAGGGAGGGAAAAGATTATATTGTATATTGTAGTTATTGTAGTTAGCCCTCCAATAGTGCCCTATATACTATAGTTTTTATTCCTCTCATCAGTGCCCAATATGGTAGCTAACTCCTTCCCCTACTGCCCCATATAGTTGTTACTCCCCCAATAGTGCCCCGTATAGTTGTAAGGCCCCCCATAGTGCCTCATATGGTAGCCAATCCCTGCCATAGCACTCCATACGGTATCCAATCCCCCCAATAGGGCCCCAGATAGTATCCAATCCCCCCAATAGTGCCCCAGATAGTATCCAATCCCCCCAATAGTGCCCCAGATAGTAGTATCCAATCCCCCCAATAGTGCCCCAGATAGTAGTATCCAATCCCCCCACTAGTTCCCCAGATAGTATCCAATCCCCCCACTAGTGCCCCAGATAGTATCCAATCCCCTCAATATAGTGCTCTATATAGTATCCAATCCCCTCAATATAGTGCTCTATATAGTATCCAATCCCCTCAATATAGTGCCCTATATAGTATCCAATCCCCTCAATATAGTGCCCTATATAGTATTCAATCCCCCCTATAGTGTCCTATATAGTATCCAATCCCCCCCAATAGTGCCCCAGATAGTATCCAATCCCCCCACTAGTGCCCCAGATAGTATCCAATCCCCTCAATATAGTGCCCTATATAGTATCCAATCCCCCCTATAGTGCCCCATATAGTATCCAATCCCCTCCAATAGTGCCCCAAATAGTATGCAATCCGCCCATATAGTATGCAATACGCCCATACAATGCCCATATAGTATCCAATCCCCCCAATAGTGTCCATATAGTATGCAATCCGCCCATATAGTATGCAATCCGCCCATATAGTGCCCATATAGTATGCAATCTGCCCATATAGTATGCAACGCCCCAATAGTGCCCCCATATAGTACCCCAGTAGTGTCTCATATAGCATTAAATCCCCGCAATAGGTCCCCATATAGCATCCAATGCCCCCACCCGTGACACCCGCCCATCTCCCCATCCCCCACACTTACCCCGGCAGAAATAGAAAATAAAAAACAGTAACTCACTTGTCCCCGGTCCCAGCAGCTCCTCTCCTGGCAGAGCGCGCACTCCCATCATACTCCGGTGCGGGCAGCAGAAGACAGAGACGCAGCCTGTGTCGGAAGTGTCCTGCAGCCTCTATCATGAATTATAGAGGCTGCAGGGACACCCAGCAGTCAGTGTCTCTGTACCCTGCTGCCCGTATCGGAGGATGACAGGAGTGCGCGCTCTGCCGGGAGAGGAGCTGCTGGGACCGGGGACAGGTGAGTTGCTGTTTTATTTTCCTCCAGGCTGGGAGAGAAGAGGAGAGTTATTAGCAGTCACAGCGCTGCAAGGCAAAGTGCCTGGCAGCGGGCAGGCCTCTCAATCTGGCGGCCTGTGTCCGCGGCGCTGCTAATTAATTTTACACATTATTAGCACCCTGGCCACGGCCCTTTGATTCACTGGGGGAACCGGCCCGGGGGGCATGGTTGGCGTCTGCCGGATCACTCTGTCCCAGTCCGGGGTGAGGTGGGGTGGGGGGTTTTTGTCGGCGGATCACCCTGTCACAATCCTGGGGGGGTCTGCGGATTTTTTGGGGTAATACAAGTTGGTATAAAACAGACAGGTAAGGGGAGGTGACAATTTCCCTTTAATTGTCATATACTTTGGCCTTACACGTTCTGTAATTGTGTCCACAATTGTGGACCTGCAATTACATAGTTGAGTTATTGCCCAATAATTTCTATTGGGCTATTCATACAATCAGTAGATTTCGAGTAAATAATCTTGTCTGCAAAACAAAGGACATGCCCTAGTGGGGACCCATTTTTTACGGAATCATCAACAAAATTTAATGGAATCTGCAATTTTTTTTACAGTGTGTAACCTTTTGGCAAAAAATGTGGATCTTCGATGGCAACGCTGGTTACATTTTTTTTTAACCTAATCAACTTTATTACACAACTATAGTACGGATTTAACAGATTCCAAAAAATACAGATGGCAAATGTGTGCATAAGGCCTTTGTCTGTGACTTGCAGGGTGACATATTCTGCTGGGGCTTCTGTAGAACTGGCATCTGACTGTACTATAGGCACTGTGAAGTGTAAGTTATATTGGTATTTGAACAGTAGTAGAATGTCCCTGACCTTGTTGTATTTGTGTACCACTTTTATTTTGCTCCTTGCATTTATCATGCGGTTTCCATATTAAAAGATGTGGAAACGGATGTGACAAAAGTAAAACAGATTTCATGTCACAATTTCTTTTGTGCCTGCCACCCCACCCCACCCCCCTACACTGCTTGAAGTTCTACCCATTCCATAGGCTCCATTCTATGCACAGACAGATTTTACTGTCCACCCAGAGATTTGACATGTCAATTCATTGGGCGGGCGGCAGAAGCTTCCTTGAGCATAAAATGTAGTCTATGAGATGGACGGAACTTCAAGCAGGTGTGCGCATGAAATCTGCTGGAAGTTTCCACGTAGGATTCCATAGTGTGCACATAGCCTTACATCCTTAAATCTTACACGAAAACTGAATTAGAGTGTAGAATAGAGATGAGCGAACCTCGAGCATGCTCTAGTCCATCTGAACCCATCTGAATCGTTTGGCATTTGATTAGCGGTGGCTACTGAAGTTGGATAAAGCTCTAAGGTTGTCTGGAAAACATGGATACAGCCAATGACCATATCCATGTTTTCCACATAGCCTTTATCCAACTTAGTCCAACTTCCACATAGGCTTTATCCAACTTCAGCAGCCACCGCTAATCAAATGCTGAACGATCGGGTTCGCTCATCTCTAGTGCAGAAGCCTAGGCTTGAAATAACTTGTGTGCTAAAGGAAACTTGTCACTAGTTTGGTTTTATGCTGCTGAAATATGGTCAGCATTAGGGATGGTCCGAACCTGCCGAGGTTCGGGTTCGTATGAACCCGAACGCTCTGCATCAGATTCTCGCTGTCTGCCCACTCCGTGAAGCGGGCGGATACAGAAGGAGGAACGCCTGGAACACTGGGATACAGCCTATGGCTGTATCCCAGTTTTCCAAGTGGTCGTTACCGAGGGTTCGGGTTCGTACGAACCCGAACCGAACTCTGTTCGAACCATCCCTAGTCAGCATGAAACACTGACAGGCTTCCATATCGCTTTAATATATGATTAACTGAATGGGAATCATTCAGACAAATCATAATTGTACCTTCAGCAGTAAATGGGTCTCCAAGTCAGGTGATCTACTTGCCTTGATTGATATATCTCATCTTATATTCAGATAGGGAGGGATACCACAGTCCAATTTCTGGCCATACTACTATAATTTTTTCTGACACAGTGCAGAGTGATTGGTGAATCTGTTGGTGTGTTATGCTGCCTCCTGTTTGGTCAGCATGAAACTAATGACAGGTTCCCATTGGAGGCACAAAGTTCTGCCCAGCTGTCAGCTACCTCATAAAACAATAATTTGGTTGTAGTCTCCTCAGTTTTTCACCTAATTTTACTAACATGAGCTTGCTTTGCAGTTATTATGGGGAAATTTATCAATGTTTTTCATGTAGGTTTTGGTGATAGTGACAGATTTTTGAGAAAGTGTTTTGTGCAAAAAATATTAAGGGCCTTGCGCAAAAATTTGGGATTTCTTACACCAGTTTTCTGAAAGCATTGATACATTTTGCCTTATGTGCTTGTCTTGTAGAATCTTTGTGTGTCCTATATTTTCTGTGTGGCTCCTCACTTATAATGTCTCTTTCTTGATAAGTTGATGACCCCACAGCCTGAATAATGTTGTGGAGTCATGACCTCTCGTATTCCACGTTTTTGTCTCTTCACAGTAAAACCTGGGAATGTCCGAAATATTATCCAACATTTCGAAAACAATCAACAGTATGACTTGCAGGATCTTGGCATTCAACGTTTGTCCACCGGAAGCTTTCCTGATGATCTAATGGACAATGACAGGTATGCGGGAAAATGCATCTCAGGTTTATCTCGTTCAAGGACCGCATCAGTCTATGTGAGGAGAAGTAACAATGTTAAAGATATAAAATGGCATGAGTAAAGGTTTTCTCCTCTTCACAGAAAGTAGCAGTCTTTGAAGTGTTGGCGGCCCTTTGTTTAGGAGCTAGTACAACAAGTTTTCCTTCCAGGGATGTAGGGGTTTAATGTCAGAACCTGGCATCAGTGATTGAGCTTTAAAAAGCTTTGTTCAATAGACAAACCACTGGATTATTTGATAACACCCTCCTAAAAGACTGTCTAGTCGGCCTTTAAGTTCATATATTTTATGGATTTGCCATGTGTGCAGTTGTCTTATATGTATATTGACATAAGTATTGGTCCATTTAAACAGAGCAATTATCGTTTAAATTTTCACGATAACTATTACATTTGAGCGATAATCTGCTGGTGTAAACACAGCGAACGATCAAGCGGCGAGCAAGAAATTGTTCATTGTGATCTTTCAACATGTTCCCTTTCAACACGTTTGCAGAAAATCCACAGATCGCTTTGTCTAAGCATTCTTTCACAAATTCACCTTATGTGTGAGATGGACTTAAGCGAGCTTAAAACAATTGCGGAAACTAATTTTTTCTAACGATATATCTCTTCGTCTAAACGCTGATCTTTCTAAAAACCAAATTGTTGCTTCAAAATTGTAAAACGATCGATTGGGCAAATTATTGCTCCGTGTAAACGGACCATATGTCTTATGTATAACACTTGTGTGGGCCTTCCCTACATTACATGGAGACAGTCTGTTTCTGGTGACATTTATAGAAAAAAGTTAAGTTCTTAAATCATGAGACAATCCTTTTTTTTTTTTTTTAAATAAGGCTCAGTGTAGACCTGGCCTACCATTAAGAGATTGATTCTTTTTTTTCAGCTGGTAATTGTCATTTAGGTGTCAGGGCGCCTGTTGTGTCCATGTGACAGGGCGGGACTCTAGTGCTCATATGTCTATTCTGTCCTGTCTGCTGCTCCATTGATTTTTATTTCTAGCATTAGGATGGAGATGGATCAATAGAGGTTTTGCTTAGAGGCTGCCACAAAGCATCGGCAGGCTGAGGAGGCCTCTGTGCTGTTCCAGCTGCCTGGATGGAAAAAAATCATGCTTGGCAGTGTAAGGTTGAGGTGTCGATTGAGGGCTCTGTAGGGAAAGGGGTCCCCGAATTTTAGGGCTATCTGAAGAAATGGATAAGAAGAGGCTGGAGAGGAAACTATGGAAGAGGTAAGAGCCTTCCACAATCATTTATATCAAGACCATTAGTGAATCCAGTAATCGTGTTGCATGCTCTTAACCAGTAGTGGGTACAGCTCTTGTAGAGTAGGAATATAAGAAATTTAGTTAGATATTATTTATTTTTTTATTAGCAGTTTAGACAAACATGAACTAAGTTGAGGAGACAAGGCAATCTTTTAAAAATAGTTGTATGTAAGTGATGCCCATGAGAAAGCCACAATGGTAGGGCAGGCTGGCTACTTGTCGTCCCACTTAGTGGCATAGTGGCTACACATGCCATTGCCAGGCCTAAAGTGGAGGTATGGACCCCAATGTTCATGAGAGTTACAGTACCACAACAGATTATAAAGTGCAGAAGCTGCATAGTAGATATTAAACAGTTAATCCCCTTAGGCATTCCCTGGTAAACTGTGTCCTGGCTGGTGGTGAATAGGATGTCTGTGATGTTACGAGTGCTGTGCCTTACCGAGGCACTGGCACTCAAGGAGTTGCCATATAATGGGTATTTTTTCCTAACTTTGTTTACATACTGAAGACACAGATCTTACAAGAAGAATGAAGGTTGGCCCCTACAGAAGAAGGTGGTCTGGCCCAACCAATTATCCCCAAAGGCACAAACTGCTAAGAAGCCCTAGAAATTGTAATCATATCAGACTTTATTTTTTTCCTCTTCTAAAACACTGTTTATCAGGTCAGGACAAAGTCCATACACAGGTTGTCTTAGGGAACATTCTCACAATCTTTGCAATCTGTACAGATAGTACAGACAATACTGTACAGACAATGTCCTGTAGAGTGAAGCTCGATGCTCGGAGCTCCCAGCATCATAATCAATCATGATTCGGGGAGCTCCGAGATTCAGTCCGCAGGACACTGTCTATTTTACAGAAAGCTTCAGACAGAGATCGCATGAATGCCCCCTTAGAGTTGTATAGTAGCTATTTCTGGGTACACATGATCTTGGCAGTTTTTGGGAACTAACTTGGATTGCTCCAACCTCAGAAAGCAACTGGAAGCTAATTTAAAACTTTATACTTGAGATCAAGTGATTAGGAAATGCTGGATATTTATAAGCTACCTAACCAGTGGTTCAGCATGGGTCGACAGCATTTGGGGCAAGGCAAAGTATTGCACTGCTCACTTGTCCCACTTGTTTCTAAAGGGTTGGGATTGTGAAAAAATAAATGAATACCTCCACCCCAAGGTAAAATATAATATAACTACTGAAGTGACTAAATAATACCACCAAGCTGTTGATACTAAATAAAAAACACTGCACACAGACCAATAACTTCACTATACAAGAAACAAACAATTCTGCGACACAGTGGCCACTACGACTAACACCACATACCACTACAATTAACAAGTAGAATATAGTAATAGCCAGCTAACCGGACACACAGGCTGCTCCGCACGGTACGCCACTTCAACAGGTGCTTTAATCTTTCAGGACGGTACAAGGGACCAGCGTTTGCAAGTGAATCAAAAGCTTCTTTATTTCCTGACACATAAAACCACAGACACATCAAAGATCTGCTCACAGACATGTCAACGCATTTCTGGTGCAAACACCCCCTTAATCATGATTAAACATGGATGCTTGGATATTGTGCACGGCTGCATTACTTGTTAAAATACATTAGGTCATGTATGGGACGTAAAAACTAAATATAAGACAGCGCTCCATAGCGTAATTCAGACAGGGCTGAAGTGGTGAAAGAAAGCATATACTGTAGAACTCTTACCTGAGTAGGTTGTGCTGGTGTAAGGCAGAGCTCTTACTGATAGCATGTGAATGAACCACAGCCATTCCCAACTAATCCCCACAGGAATTAAAGACAACCAGTATCCTCCTCCACTCCAAGGCAGGTAAGGGCGGTGATTTTCAACCTTTTTTGAGCCGCGCCACACTTTTTATACTTAAAAAATCCCGGGGCACACCACCAACCAAAATGGCACAAAATGACACTAAAACAGTACATATTATACATATAGTTAATAATATAGATTCTAAATGTATTTATACTCACTCAGTGTAAAACCTGGGCCTGTTTTCTTCTCCCCCCTGTGCATCTCTCCTGTGCTTCTCTCCACCATACTTCTCCCCCTACTTCTCTCCACCATACTTTCCCCCCCTGCTTCTCTCCTGTGCTTCTCTCCACCATACTTCTCCCCCCTGCTTCTCTCCTGTGCTTCTCTCCCCCATGCTTCTCTCCTGTGCTTCTCTCCCCCATGCTTCTCTCCTGTGCTTCTCTCCCCCATGCTTCTCTCCTGTGCTTCTCTCCACCATACTTCTCTCCACCATACTTCTCCCCCCTGCTTCTCTCCTGTGCTTCTCTCCCCCATGCTTCTCTCCTGTGCTTCTCTCCCCCATGCTTCTCTCCTGTGCTTCTCTCCCCCATGCTTCTCTCCTGTGCTTCTCTCCACCATACTTCTCTCCCCCCTGCTTCTCTCCACCATACTTCTCCCCCCTGCTTCTCTCCTGTGCTTCTCTCCTGTGCTTCTCTCCCCCATGCTTCTCTCCTGTGCTTCTCTCCCCCATGCTTCTCTCCTGTGCTTCTCTCCACCATACTTCTCTTCCCCCTGCTTCTCTCCACCATACTTCTCCCCCCTACTTCTCTCCTGTGCTTCTCTCCTGTGCTTCTCTCCCCCATGCTTCTCTCCTGTGCTTCTCTCCCCCATGCTTCTCTCCTGTGCTTCTCTCCACCATACTTCTCTTCCCCCTGCTTCTCTCCACCATACTTCTCCCCCCTACTTCTCTCCTGTGCTTCTCTCCACCATGCTTCTCTCCTGTGCTTCTCTCCACCATGCTTCTCTCCTGTGCTTCTCTCCACCATGCTTCTCTCCTGTGCTTCTCTCCACCATACTTCTCTCCCCCCTGCTTCTCTCCGCTGTTTCTCTCCCCCATCCCCAGGGTTCTCTCCCCCCCTTCCTCCTCACCTCCTCCGAGATGGTCGCTGCTGCTGTCTGCCTCACGTACTGGCCGCCCATAGGGCCCCCATGCTTCTCTCCCCCATGCTCCTCCAATCAGCGGAGACCGGCACCCCGCATCTGCCCACATTATAATCCGCCACTGATCGCTGCGCATTGCCGGGGAACAAAACACAGGGGCACCATAGTTTGGGGAACTTTCCCTGCGGCACACCCGACCATGTGTTGCGGCACACTAGTTGAAAATCACTGGGTAAGGGTACACTTACACGGGTCGATTACGGAGGAGGACTTTGAATGTATGGGATGTGTCAGTGCTGGGCAAATGTGTAAGCACGTAAAGTCTAATTTATTCCTATCCCAAGATTCAACTTTCAATAAATTTTCCTAACATATTTAAAAGTCGTGCAAAATGTAATGCAGTAAAAGATAGATAGAAGTATGCAAAATACATTCATGCAAGAAGAATTTTAAATGTGTACTTATTGTATTTGCCAGGGGCGTAGCTAAAGGCTGATGGGCCCTGGTGCAAAATGTTAGCTTGGGGCCCCCCATCTCACCCGATCAGGCAAAGTCATATCTAACGTTATATCCAATTACTCTAATGTGCCACCATGTTCTAATGCACTGCCACTGCCTCCACCTCATGTACTGCACTACTGCCCTCTATAATTAATGGACTGTACTGTGTCATTGTCTAATCATTGTATTCCAATATTTGACTCTACAGCTGAAAAACTACAACTCTCATCATGAACTGCCAGTTGGAAACGATGGGGGTTGTAGTGCTGCAACCTGAAGAGCCACATGCTGCAAAACTACAACTCCCATTATAAACTGTCAGCAGGGCACGATGAAGTTTGAACTTCTGCAACCTGGAGAAGTCACCTGATATCACTTGCAGTCCTATGTAACACCACAGATAACAGTGATATCCCTCTGAGTACAGATAATGTAGTGGTCACCTGCAGTCCTATGTAACACCACAGATAACACAGTGATATCTCTGAGTACAGATAATGTAGTAGATGTCACCTGCAGTCCTATGTAACACCACAGATAACACAGTGATATCCCTCTGAGTACAGATAATGTAGTAGCTGTCACCTGCAGTCCTATGTAACACCACAGATAACACAGTGATATCTCTGAGTACAGATAATGTAGTAGATGTCACCTGCAGTCCTATGTAACACCACAGATAACACAGTGATATCCCTCTGAGCACAGATAATGTAGTAGTCACCTGCAGTCCTATGTAACACCACAGATAACACAGTGATATCTCTGAGTACAGATAATTCAGTAGTTGTCACCTGCAGTCCTATGTAACAGCACAGATAACACAGTGATATCTCTGAGTACAGATAATGTAGATGTCACCTGCAGTCCTATGTAACACCACAGATAACACAGTGATATCTCTGAGTACAGATAATGTAGTAGCCACCTGCAGTCCTATGTAACAGCACAAATAACACAGTGATATCTCTGAGTACAGATAATGTAGTAGTCACCTGCAGTCATATGTAACAGCACGGATAACACAGTGATATCTCTGAGTACAGATAATGTAGTAGATGTCACCTGCAGTCCTATGTAACACCACAGATAACACAGTGATATCTCCGTGTACAGATAATGTAGTAGTCACCTGCAGTCCTATGTAACAGCACAGATAACACAGTGATATCTCTGAGTACAGATAATGTAGTAGTCACCTGCAGTCCTATGTAACGCCACAGACAACACAGTGATATCTCTGAGTACAGATAATGTAGTAGCTGTCACCTGAAGTCCTATGTAACAGCACAGACAACACAGTGATATCTCTGAGTACAGATAATGTAGTAGCTGTCACCTGCAGTCCTATGTAACAGCACAGATAACACAGTGATATCTCTGAGTACAGATAATGCAGTAGATGTCACCTGCAGTCCTATGTAACACCACAGATAACAGTGATATCTCTGAGTACAGATAATGTAGTAGTCACCTGCAGTCCTATGTAACAGCACGGATAACACAGTGATATCTCTGAGTACAGATAATGTAGTAGATGTCACCTGCAGTCCTATGTAACACCACAGATAACACAGTGATATCTCGGAGTACAGATAATGTAGATATAGACCCCTGTGTAGCCCCCCCCATAGTATAGACCCCCTGTGTAGCCCCCCCACAGTATAGACCCCCTGTGTAGC
This sequence comes from Dendropsophus ebraccatus, assembly GCF_027789765.1. Lineage (NCBI taxonomy): Eukaryota > Metazoa > Chordata > Amphibia > Anura > Hylidae > Dendropsophus > Dendropsophus ebraccatus. The sequence goes on from NC_091466.1 coordinate 37,768,780, forward strand.
CCCCCACAGTATAGACCCCCCCCCCTCATAGTATAGACCCCCTGTGTAGCCCCCCACAGTATAGACCCCCTGTGTAGCCCCCCACAGTATAGACCCCCTGTGTAGCCCCCCCCACAGTATAGACCCCCTGTGTAGCCCCCCCCACAGTACAGACCCCCTGTGTAGATCCCCCACAGTACAGACCCCCTGTGTAACCCTCATAGTATAGACCCCCTGTGTACCCCCCCTCCCATAGTATAGACCCCTTGTGCAGCCCCCCAGTATAGACCCCTTGTGCAGCCCCCCCCAGTATAGACCCCCTTGTGCAACCCCCCCAGTATAGACCCCCTTGTGCAGCCCCCCCAGTATAGACCCCCTTGTGCAGCCCCCCCCCAGTATAGACCCCTTGTGCAGCCCCCCCCCCCCCAGTATAGACCCCCTTGTGCAGCCAACCCCCGGTATAGACCCCTTGTGCAGCCCCCCCCAGTATAGACCCCTTGTGCAGCCCCCCCCCAGTATAGACCCCCTTGTGCAGCCCCCCACATCGCAACATTTATGTAAAAAATGAAAAAATAAATAAATAAACTCACCTCACCTGGATCCTTGATCTCCCTGCCAGCTTCTCTTCAGTTCAGTGAGCTTCCGGGTTGCCGGCCCTGGCCGGAAGCTCACTGATGCAGGACCGCGGCGCCCGGATTTCTCCTCTATACTGCACGGCGGCTGACATGTGACGTGATGACGTCACATGTCAGCTGCCGTGGAGGAGGAGAAGTCCCGGCGCCGCGGTCCTGCATCAGTGAGCTTCCGGCCAGGGCCGGCAACCCGGAAGCTCACTGAACTTAAAGAGGTCCGGCGGCCGCGGTCATTTAACTGCACGGGGGGACCGGGCCGGGGGGCATATGCCCCCCGGCCCAGCCCGCCCCTGCCGCGGCCCCCCCGGATTGGGGGAGCACAGGAGGAAGTGGCAAGGGGGGCCGTGCGGGCCCCCCTAGCGTAGGGGCCCGGTCGCCATGGCGACCCCTGCGACCCCTATAGGTACGCCACTGGTATTTGCTAAGCAGCACACGTTAGACTGCTGTTTAGCCAAGATTCTCTTGTGTTGTTTGTTAAAAATGTAAAAATAAACAAACAATAAAATGAGTCCAAATATAAAAAAGAGCGACCGGCTCTCTGGATATGATGGGCGTAGCTGTCAAGTACTATATCAGTTCAGGGAATAACAGTGCTCACGTTTAGAAGAATACGTACAATTTATACAAAATCTAAGCAAGATAGAAACATAGATAGAGAGGGCGCTCAGCCTTCAAAACGTTCTTTTGATTTTTTAATTCAGCATATAAAATCCATCAGATGCTGTAGCAGATGGCGGAGATGCCAACCCTTGCACAGTCAAGTCACAATGTTACAGCTGTTTCGTGCATGTGCTGACTTCTCCAGACATTGCCATAATTAAATAAATAAATATGTAAGCAATACACAAATCCAGTTTCTGATTTAACCCCTTCCTGCATGAGGGCGTAACTGTACGTCAAAGCTGAAAGCTGCATTTAAAATGCTGCTTGGCAACTTCCCTGGTGTCTAGTGGGGGGGATCGCTGCAGCAGCCGACAGCAATAGAGTGCCTATCTCATGGATCTATGCAGTATATCTATACTGCATAGATCTCTATGAGAGATCAGAGCAGGCATACTAGAAGTCCCCCAGGGGGACTTCTAGTATGTGTGTAAAAAAGTAAATAAATGTTTGGGTTTTTTTATTAATAAAAAAAACCCTCCCCTAATAAAAGTTTGAATCACCCCCCTTTCCCCATTTTATAAATAAATAAATAAACAAACATATTTGGTATCACCACGTGCATAATCGTCCGAACTATTAAATCATCACATTCCCGATCTCTCACAGTTAACGGCGTAAGCGTAAAAAATTCCAAATTGCAAAATTGCGCATGAAATCCAGAAAAATTGTAATAAAAAGTGATCAAAAAGTCACATATGTTCAGTCAAGGTACCGATAGAAAGTACAGATCATGGTGCAAAAAATGACAGCCCCACAGACCAAAGGATAAAAGCGCTATAAGCATGGTAATAGAGCTATTTTAAAGGAACATTAATTTATTAAAAAGGTTTTAATTTTTTTAAAAGCCATCAAATAAAATAAAAGGTATACATGTTACATATTGTTGTTATCGTAACAACTTGAGGAACATGCATAACAAGTCAGTTTTACCCCAGGGCGAATGGCGTAAAAACAAATACTCCCCAAATTTAAAAAATGCATTTCATCACACATTTAATTTTTTTCTGGTTTCGCAGTGTACTTTATGCAAAAGTTAATCCCGACATTGCAAAGTAAAATTAGTGTCACAAAAAATAAGGGCTCATGTGGGCCTGTAAGTGAAAAAATGTGAACGATATGGCCTTTTAAACACGAGGAGGAAAAAACAAGAGCGCAAAAAAAAAAATTTGTCTGGTCCTGAAGGGGTTAAACTATTCATTATTTGTGAAAATGGAGCTACAGTGGCATTATCCTTGTAACAATCCCATGCGCAGATAACTGAATTTAGCACAACCTGGCTCTCCACTTGCTGGATATTGGACACAAACCATAAGCCAGTCACGAAGTGGTGCTCTGTCTGTAGAAACCACAGGAATAAACAAAGGAGAAATTGCAGACAGCATTCACCCAGGTGTGAAAAGGCAATAAAGGTAGAGGTAACGGGGGAGCGGAGACGAGTGACCACAGTTTCACGGCTAGTGCCACTTTGATGAACTCTCGATTGTCTTTTCACACCTGGTGAGTGCCGTCTGCAATTTTTTCTTCGTTTATTGTATTATCATTTTAACAGCCAAATATTTCTCCAAGCCTGTTAGGTGGTCACAACTTTACCCCTTTTTCTATCAGCCCTTTAAGGGCATACTTACTGCTGTTATGGAACACATAGATGCAGAGGGGATGGGATCAACCATAGCAGGATTTCCCATTTCCAAGATTCGTAAGTCTGTACAGAACCTGTTCTGAGGAAACAAGGGGGTTAAGAATATAAACTAAAGTCACAAAAAGAACAAAGCTAGGGAAACAACTACTAAACAATAGCCGTCGCTGTATTTGAGAGTCCCCAGGGTGTTTTATGATAGGTGTTAAATGGTTCTAAGACTTTAAATTCACCCATTCATCTACTGCGCATGTGTGCATTTGGAATATTAACAGCACAAGAAGATTGGCAACAGGGAATATTTTTCCCCTTTTAATCAGCCATTTTGGGCTCGGGAACACCAATTGTAATGGTGCGTTTACACAGACAGATTTATCTGACAGATCTTAAAAGCCAAAGACAGGAATGAACTATAAACATGGAACAGGTCATAAAGGAAAACTGAAATCTCTCCTCTTTTCAAACCCATTCCTGGCTTTGGTATCAAAAATCTGTCAGATAAATCTTTGTGTAAACGCACCATAAGGCATCCTCATCTCCTATATCTAATGATTGTGTATCATTATGTAAGTTTGTGAAACCTACAGCATTTTTTTTTCATCTATAAAGATATTGATACTTTAATGTCATTACATAATCACCCTGTATTTTTACCACTCCAGTGGCCGACCGGAGGTAAAACTGGGACGTTCAGAAAGTTTAAAGGGCCGGGAAGAGCTGAAAAAATCACGCAAAGCTGACAATGTCCCTCGCTCTCGTAGCGATGTGGACATGGATGCTGCTGCCGAAGCAACAAGACTACATCAGTCCGCATCGTCTTCAGCGTCTAGTCTCTCCACAAGGTAAGCTTCAAGTTAGGCAAACAATAGCAGAGTGTGCCTGCTCACTGTGCTAGAAGAATGGCAATAGGAAACAAAGCTCCCTCTGACAGAGACTGCTGGACACCATGATCATGTTGGGCAACCCTTTGTACTGTATATAAGAATGTACAGTACATAGGGGAACAAACTCTTCTCTGTATAGTGCTGCTAGAACAGAGCAGGATATCAGTAACTGCAGAGATTATAGCCCTGCAGTTCCCAACACTTGTTATCTCCTATCCATAGAAAAGGGTATAACAAGCTAACAACTGGGGGGGTCAAATGCCAAAACGATCCTAAGAATGGGGATGCAATTACACCTGAACACTCATTAAAAGTCTAACTGGCTCACTTGAAGGTAATTTTGTGATTTGCTTTAACATATCCATGTGATTTTAAGACAATTTTTGTGATACATTGTACTTTGTATTAGTGACAAATTAGCATTTTTGGACATTTCTCATTTTGTAAGAAAGATAGTCATGCCCCATAAATACAACAACACCTGTCAATGGGCCTGCACCAATCACATAAATAGTCCCATGCCACATAAAATACAACAAAATACCAATGAAAATAACAGGAAAGCAAAAATTTAATCTTTATTAAATACGTGGTGTGGTAATGTGTAGAGATGAGCAAAGTGAATTCTGATTCTCAGCGAATCAGCATTAAATTTGTAAAATTGTAGCAGCTTGCAAATTTGCAAGATTTGCTTTGCAAATTCACTAAACATGGTGGCCCCACATGTTATCTTACCCCAGGTTGCCCGTGATCATGCCAGAGTACATGTAACCCCCAGATTGCACGCAACCACCGCAGGTTGCCTCTGAGCACCACACGTCGCCTCTGACCACGCACCTTGCCTCTGACCACCGCACGTCGCCTCTGACCACCGCACCTTGCCTCTAACCACCGCACGTCGCCTCTGACCACCGCACGTCGCCTCTGACCACCGCACCTTGCCTCTGACCACCGCACCTTGCCACTGACAACCGCACCTTGCCTCTAACCACCCCAAATTGCCAATGACCCCCTCCAGATTGCCCGTAACCACGCCAGATTACAGGTACCCACCTCAGATTACCTATAAGGACTTCAGTTTATCCGTAACCATTCCAGATTGTCCTTAACCACCCCAGATTGTCCGTAACGACCCCAGATTGTCCGTAACCACCCCATGTTTCCCGTAACCACAGCAGGTTGCCTGTAACCACCCTAGATTGTCTGTAACCACAGCAGGTTGTCCGTATCCACCCCACGTTGCCCGTAACCACCCCAGGTTGCCTCTAACCACCCCAGGTTGCCTGTAACTAACCCAAGTTTCTTGTAACCACCCCAGGTTGCCTCTAACCACCCCAGGTTGCCGTAACCACAGCAGGTTGCCCGTGACCACCCCAGGTTGCCCATAACCACCTCCAGATTACCCGGAACCACCCCAGACTGTCCGTAACCACCCCACATTACCTGTAATCTTATTTTTTTTTTTATTTTAGTAACTGCGCTATTCTAATAACTAGCTGCGGTTTTGCTCCAGCAAATTGGCGCTCCTTCTCTTCTGAGCCCTGCTGTGTGCCCAAACAGTGGTTTATGCCCACATATGGGGTACCGTTGTACTCAGGAGAACCTGCATTAAAGATTGTGGGGTACATTTTTTCTCCTGTTCCTTGTGAAATTTTGAAATTTCAAACTAAACCAACATATTATTGGAAAAAATCGAGTTTTTCATTATTACTGGCCAATTTTGAATACTTTCCTCTAATACCTGTGGAGTCAAAAAGCTCATCCTACCCCAAGATTATTTCTTTGAGGGGTGTACTTTCCAAAATGGTGTGACTTTTGGGGGGGGGGGGGGGGGGGTTCAATACTGTAGACATTACAGGGGCACTGCAAACGCACCTGGCGCTCAGAAACTTCTTCAGAAAAATCTGCACGGAAAATGCTAATTGGCGCTCCTTCCCTTCTGAGCCCAGCTGTGTGCCTATACAGTGGTTTATGCCCACATATGGGGTACCGTTCTACTCAGGAGAACCTGCGTTACATATATTGCAGTGAGTTTTCTCCCTTGTTCCTCGTGAAATTGAGAAATTTCAAATTAAAGGAACATATTATTGGAAAAATTAGAGTTTTTCATTTTTACTGTCTACTTTTGAATACTTTCCTCTAATACTTGTGGGGTCAAAATGCTCACCACACCCCAAAATGAATTCTTTGAGGGGTGCACTTTCCAAAATGGGGTGACTTATGGCGAGATTTTACTCCGCTGGAACTACAGGGGCTCGGCAAACTACTTCAGAAAAATCTGCACAGAAAATGCTAATTGGCGCTCCTTCCCTTCTGAGCCCCGCTGTGTGCCCATACAGTGGTTTATACCCACATATGGGGTACCGTTCTACTCAGGAGAACCTGCTTTACAGACTTGGGGGTGAATTTTCTCTCCTGTTCCTCGTAAAGTTGAGAAATTTCAAACTAAACAAACTAAACTAATTTTAAATACTTTCCTCTAACACTTGTGGGGTCAATATGCTCATCCTACCCCAAGATGAATTCTTTGAGGGGTGTACTTTCCAAAATGGGGTGACTTTTGGGGGGGGGGGGGTTCTCTCTGCTGACACTACAAGGGCTCTGCAAATGCACCTGGCGCTCGGAAACTTCTTCAGCAAAATCTGCAATGGAAAACCTAATTGGCGCTCCCTTCCTTCTGAGCCCCGCTGTGTGCCCATACAGTGGTTTACGCCCACATATGGGGTACCGTAGTACTCAAGAGAACCTGCGTTACAAATTTTGGGGTGCTTTTTCTCTCATGTATTTTTTTTTATGAAAAACTTTAATCTAAACGTATATATTATTGGTAAATTTTAAATTTTCAATTTTTTACGGCCTGATGGTGAATACTTTCCTCCAGCCCCTGTAGGGTTAAAATGCTCATTATACCCCTAGATTAATTCTTTAAGTTGTGTAGCTTCCAAAATGGGGTCACTTATGGGGGTTTCCAGTATACAGACCTTCTAAATCAACTTAAAAAAAGAACTGGTCCCTAAAAAAAACCTTTCAAAATGTGGTAATTTGCTAAATAAATTTCTAAGTCCTGTAACACCCTAAAAAAGTAAAATATGTTTATGAAATGAAGCCAGAATAAAGAGGACATATTGGTAATGTGACTTAGTAACTAATTTATGTGATACAATTTTCTTTTTTTTAGAAGCAGAGAATTTCAAAGTTCATAAAATGCAAATTTTTTTAATTTTTCATGATATTTTGATGTTTTTCACAAAAAACACACAAAGTAGTGACCAAATTTTTCCACTAATATAAAGTACCATATGTGACGAAAAAACAATCTCAGAATTGCTAGCATACTGAGCGCATAAAGTGAGACAGGTCAGATTTTGAAAAATGAGCCTGGTCATTAAGGCCCAAATAGGCTTGGTCTTGAAGGGGTTAAAAACAGCAAATGTGTAATTGGGTTGGGATTTAGGTTATACCATGGTGCTTTTAGGCGATGCAGGTATGTACATGACCTTTTTTGTGAATGCATCTCTTACTTTGTTATATGTTTTTATATGATTTATTTAACTCTTTAGCGACCATCGAATAAGTGCTTTTGCCGCTCCTCTGCCGACATCGCAAGTGATCAACTGTCAGTATGACAGCTGATCTCCTGCTGTAACTACATGGAGCTGTAATTTACCAAGTAGTTTTACCTGTTATATGCCACTGTCAAATCATGACAGCAGCATGTAACAGGTTCCGATGCTACTATACTCACCTGATCGGAAGTTCCTTGTTGAGGTCTGGGCTTTCTTTTATCTCTATCACTATCCCGGGGGCCTTTTGAAGGCAAGGTTGTGTAGATTGCCTGGCATAGACAAAACGCTGCACTACAGTGTATTGTAATAGGGATCAGAAGATCACTGTTTAATGTACACTACTGTACAGAAATGTACCCGTATAAAAGTAAAAAAAAAATATTGCAATAAAATATTTTATATAATGAACTGTTACACAAAACACTTAAAAAAAATGTATACATGTTTGGTATTGCCACGTCCATAAGGTCCCAAGCTATAAAACAATGTCATTATTTATACCGCATAGTGCATGCTGTAATTTTTATTTTTTTTTCAAGAACAGAACCAGAATTTCTGTATTTTATCAATCTGCCTAAGAAAAAAACTTCATAAAAGAGATCAAAAAGTTATATATATATGTGAAACTTATCAATAAAAACTATACATCTTCTTGCAAAAAATAAGCCCAAAACAGCTCTGTCACACAAAAGATAAGAACGCTATGAACAGGGGCCAGCTGGCAAATTTTAGCCTGGGGGGCAAGCACACACTGGTCCATGAGTATAAGCCAATCATCAGGGTACATTCACATGCACTTAATCTGCTCTGAATTTAACGTTGTGGATTTAAGGAATTTGTATTGTTGAAATCGGCAGCATCAAATCTGCAACGTATTAAGTAAGTGTGAAAACACTCTTAAAGGGGTTATCCAAAATTACAAAAAAGCACAGCTACTTTTTTTTTTATATATTGATTTATGAGAAACTTTTTTTTTTCTTTTTTTTAAACGGTGCCACCCTTGTCCTTAGTTTGTGTGTGATATTACAATTAGGCTTTATTCAAGTCAATGGAACTGAGCTGCAATACCCACACGCTAACTGTGACAGGATTGGTGCAGTTTCTGGAAGAAAGCAACCATGTTTTTTTTAAATCCTACATAACCCCTTTAAAGAGAATCTGTGAGGTCTATATGAGGTACAGAGCTGCAGACCCTGCAGACAGGTGCTGGGAAGATAGAAGTGACTGGACATTTAGTGCTGCTATAAAGGTTATATATCATTCATTACTAGCTGAAATGTCATAGAGGTGGAGCCGAGCAACAGCAGCATCTCCCTATCCTGTTTTTTCCTGCTCTGACTGATTGATGTACAGGGTGGTGCTGTCACTGTGACACTTCAGCTGGTTCTAAAAAAAAAGGGCAATTTTAAAAGTTTACAAATGGGGACTGAAGGTCCTTTCACTTTTATATCTCCCTAACACCTATCTGGGATCTGCAGCTGTGTATCTGACAGATTCCCTCTAAAGGGGTTATCCAGTATTAAAAAAATATGGCTGTTTCCCCCCAAAAAAACTGAATACTGATTCAGAATAAAAATCAACTGTACAAACACAAATTTTACCAATGATACCGGTATACACAGAGAAAATAATACACCATGACCACTACCATCCTCACGACACAGTAACTGAATAATACGACTGTACTGTTACTGAATAAAATCCACTATAAAAACACCAATATTCTGAGTACTTCAATGTTTCTTATCGGTTATTATCTTCCAATTTTCTATGTTCATAAACCAAAAAACGTTAAATAAAGAATACTAAAAAAAAAAAAAAAACAATATTCTCCCTAAGCAGTTACCATATAGAGGTAGATACAGCCTACACAGGTTCAGCAGATGTTATAAGTGATTATAGTGCAGCTTCATTCAGTGACTCACAGGGGGGAACTTCTCTGCATGAATTGCAAGTGACATTATTGCTAATCAGGGTTGTTCATTTTTCCTTTTCTTCTCTATCTGGCCCGGCTAACATAAAGACTTCTCCAGTCGTCTGCATAGAATCCATCAAACATTTTAGGCTCCTCATTCCAGCATCATGCTGTTTTCTATACAAGATACTCGTGTGTTGCTTCACACAGTTACAGTGCTCCTCTGTGCCCCCATATATGCAGTTATGCCCAGTTTGGACCTCCCAATAGTAGCCAGGCCTCTCAATTAGTCCCCATGAAACACCAAACCAGTACAGAATCAGAATCAAAAAGAGCAGTCAGAGATACAAGAGCCAAGCTCAGAATAACCAGGTACAGAAATACAAATATATAGATACAATGTCATCTTAGCTTGTTCAGTGAGATTAAATAGTTAGCAAACAAACACTTTATAGGACCTGGTTCAACACATAAATAGACCGGGCGTCCAGAACACAGACTGACAAGGCAAAGGATAAGTGGAAAGGCAGGATAAACAAAACACAGCAATCACTGAGCTCAGAGAGATCAGTGAAAAAATCCAATTAAGTATTTAATCAAGAGTTTCCATTGATACATTGCCCCCTTTAAATTTAAATATGCAAAAAAGGGGGTCTGTGGAGCCTCAGTAGCGTGTCTCAAAACACAGAAATAGCCAGATATCCCTCCAGGGAAGAGAAAACTTGTCATGTCATAATATTCATAATAGAGTTAGACTTTGACACAAAAGGGGCTATTCTGATATTTCCTTATTTTTGTTCCAATACTTACAACCGAGCGCGGCTACGTATCAGGGTGGTTTGGTGATCTCCCCAATGGGAGGCACCCTTTGGCAACAGGTTTTCATTCCCTGGAGGGATAGCTGGCTATTTCTGTATTTTAAGACTCGCAACTGAGGCTCTACGGACCTGCCCTTTTTTTACATATGGAAAGCCAGGATGTCAGTCAGTAAAACAAAGGTTAACTATTTGATGACCAGATGGAAGTTAGCAGGGAAGAAATGGGAGTGGTGGAGAATCAATTACCAAGGCAGAAGGGAATGAGCTGTGTTCAGATTGGTGCAAATGAAATACAGAAATGAAATAAATAATGGCACTAAAGGAGCACATTCTTGGCCGTATACAATGAGTGTAATGGATCGGGTACAGGCATGACACCCAAGTATGAGAATTTAGAATGACAGATTTTAAGAAAATGAGTACATAAATAACAAATTAATAGTAGAGATGAGCAAATTAGGCTGAGGTTCAGGCCCGAACCATCAGCATTTGACTGCCCACTGTCTTTCTTGGGTAAGGTGGAGACAGCCCGAGTCCCATCTGGACTAGGCTTACCTAGACTTGATTCCTGTTTTCCAGGCGGGACTCGGGCTGTCTCCACCTTCCCCACAGAACGGGAAGACAGCGGGAAAATGAACCTGATCCTCGGCCTGGTTTCCTCATCTCTAATTAATATGATGGGATAAAACATTGAAAGCAAGCCTCCAGTGGGTAGTAGTTAAAAATACCAGATTAAAAACCGCTAGACTACATGTATGAGAAATTAGCAAAAGTAAAAGATAATAGAAAGCATTATGGTTTACAAGAGATGTCAAGGCTATAGTGAAGGGGGAAAAAAGTCTGCCTATAGGTATAGGAGGTATAAAGAGACTGGAATTGTAGCCGGAAGAGAGGTATATAAAATTAGACAGAAGGAGGCAAAGCAGATAATAAATGCTTGTAAGGCCTAAAAAGAGGAAAAAATAGCAAACTTTGTTAAGTAGGGGAGTAGAACCTTTAGATATATTGGTGGCAGGAAGAAGACGACAAAATGTATATTACATGGTAACATAGTTAATAGGACAAGAGTCTATCAAGTTCAACCTACCGTATAACCTTACTGCGTTGATCCAGAGAAAAGCAAAACCCTTATGAGACAGATGCCAATTGCCCCATCAGAGGCAGAAAAATTCCTTTCTGACTCGAAAATGGCAATCTGCATAATTCCTGGATTAACGTATCACCAGAATTCTTGTCCCCATACTCTGTAAAGTATTTTTTAAGAAAAGCATCCAGACCTCCCTTGAACTTATTTAATGAATCAGCCATGAAAAATCATGTGGCAGAGAGTTTCATAGTCTCACTGCTCTAACAGTAAAGAATCTGTGTCTGTGCTGGCGGTGGGAACATAATTTCTCTAGATGGATGCTTATCCCTTCTTAAAGTTTCAGGCCTAGATGTAAAAAGATCACTAGAAAGTTCTCTGTACTATCTTTGATATATTTGTATATTGTGATCTGATCACCCCTTTTTCCTAAAGTAAATAGCCGCAAGATTGATTACCTGTATTGGTACAGTAGCCCACCTATTCACGTAATGAACTTGGTCGCCCTTATCTGCACCCGATCCAGTTTAGGCATGTCTTTCTTATATACAAGTGCCCAAAACTGTACACAGTATTCCATATGTGGTTCCACCAGTAGTAGTATTTTTGCCCAGTGTTTTATTACTTAGCACAGAATCATACTTGAACCAAGTGCATAACCTTATGTTTATCCACAGTAAACCTAATTTGCCATTTTTCTACCCAAGCCTCCAGTTTCTCTAAATCCCTCTGTAAAATTATATTCTCCTCTGTGGTGATTACTTAACACAGTTTAGTATCATCTGCAGATATGGAGCTTCTACTCTGTAGCACCTCTACGAGTTCATTAATAAATATATTAAAAAGAAGTGAACCCAACACTTACCCCTGCAGTACCCCACTAGTAACTGTGACCTAATCTGTATATGTTCCATCAGTGACCACCCTCTGTTTCCTATCACTCAGCCAGTTACTTACCTATTTATATATATTTTCACCTAGTCCCAGTATCCTCAATTTACAGACCAACCTTTCATCTGGCACAGTATCAATGCCTTTTATGACCTCCTCATCTATGCTTCCTCCTCAGCTTCTAAGCTGATGGAGATAAGGTGGCCGCTGACCATTTGAATAGCTACTTCTGCTCAGTTTTTTCAGAAGGCTTTTACAATTGCAGTACAGTCATGGCCAAAAGTTTTGAGAATGACACAAATATTATATTTTCACATGATCTGCAGCCCTCTGATTTTTATGTGTGTTTGTCAGATGTTTTTATCACATACAGAAATATAATTGCAATCATATTATGAGTAACAAAAGCTTGTATGGACACTTAGAATGATTTAATGCAGCAAGTCAATATTTGCAGTGTTGACCCTTCTTCAGGACCTCTGAAATTCTCCCTGGCATGCTCTCAATCAACTTCTGGACCAAATCCTGACTGATAGCAGTCCATTCTTGCACAATCAATGCTTGCATTTTGTCAGAATTTTTTGGTTTTTGTTTGTCCACCCGTCTCTTGATGATTGACCACAAGTTCTCAATGAGATTAAGATCTGGGGATTTTCCAGGCCATGGACCCAAAATCTCTATGTTTTGTTCCCTGAGCCATTTAGTTATCACCTTTGCTTTATGGCAAGGTGCTCCATCATGCTGGAAAAGGCATTGTTGATCGCCAAACTGCTTTTGGTCGGTTGGGAGAAGTTGCTCTTGGAGGACATTCTGGTATCATTCTTTATTCATGGCTGTGTTTTTAGGCAAGACTGTGAGAGAGCCGATACCCTTGGCTGAGAAGAAACCCCACACATGAATGGTTTCAGGATGCTTTACAGTTGGCATGAGACAAGACTGGTGGTAGCACTCACCTCGTCTTCTACGAATAAGCTGTTTTCCAGATGTCCCAAACAATCGGAAAGGGGATTCATCAGAGAAAATGGCTTGCCCCAGTCCTCAGCAGTCCCCTCCCTGTACCGTTTGCAGAATATCAGTCTGTCCCTGATGTTTTTTCTGGAGAGAAGTGGCTTCTTTGCTGCCCTCCTTGAGACCAGGCCTTGCTCCAAGAGTCTCCTCCTCACAGTGCGTGTAGATGCACTCACACCTGCCTGCTTCCATTCCTGAGCAAGCTTTGCACTGCTGGTAGCCCGATCCCGCAGCTGAAACACTTTTAAGAGACGGCCCTGGCGCTTACTGGATGGAGGGGATGGATGGAGGTAAGAGGGATGGATAAATTCTACATTCTATAAATATGCATTTATGTTATTTTGGTCTAAGAACTTGTCCTGTTTTGAAGCCCTCCATTGTTTTTGCTGTGGCCAGATCCTGGGGAAGACTGTTTCACATGAAAGGGGCCCAGTGGGGGGGCCTACAGGTTAAGTAGGTACATGATGCTACACTGACGCAAAAAGCGTTTTTGTTTTCAGTGAAAATGATAACAAAGTGCGCACGCGCCATCTATCCTGTGCACATGCGCCTGTTTACGTACTTAACGCCACCTTTATTCACAGGGCGCAAGCGCTACTCCTCTCTGTGCGCCAACGCCAATCACGTTGGGAAGTCCTTAGGGTCTTTCTTTGCTTCAAAATCCCCTCTTTCTGAATCTCAAGGGACACACTACACTTATCTGTCCCTTTGTCCCCAATCTCAGCCTTAAAGCAGCTACAGGACTACTTCCTCATCCTTCCACAGTATGGGTGGGTTCACATTGAGGAATTCTCGCAGGTAAACTCCGCGGAATTCCACCGGCTGTACGCACTCACGGACGCTCGCCTTTCCGCCGGCTCCATAGACACCATTCTATGGGCCGGCTGAATCCGCATTCCACCTAAAGAATTGACATGTCCGTTCTTTCGGCAGAATGCGGAATTAGCCAGCCCATAGAATGGTGTCTATGGAGCCGGCGTAAAAGCACACGTCCGTGAGCGTGTACAGCCGGCGGAATTCAGCGGAGTTTATCCGCGAGAATTCCTCAATGTGAACCCACCCTATATCAGCAACTGACTGGGAAGATCTCCTTGACAACCACAGCCACTTCCTGTTTCCTGCTAGGTGATGATGCAGAAAGTTATCTTCCATATGAAGTATCAAAACTGCAATGTCCGCATACTGATTGGCTTGTAGAAGTCCAAAACATGCCAGAAATTACATATATTCAGACTTTGCAACTTAGAACTTTATTTACCTTCACATGCAATACTACACATATACAGTATATGGGCAGTTTACTAGTTTGCTGCCACCTACTGATCAAAATTATTACTGCAGAATATATGACACAAAGCAAATAACTGCACATTCTTACATGCCACCCCACTAAAATGTTGGCGTCACGGCAACTCTACCAAATAAACTCATCTGCTTTATAGCATTGAGGGGGAATACCTGCTGTGGAGCTCTCCGAACTGCAGATGCCTGTGTCTTGTGACGCTGGTGTATGTATTGCATCCACCTCCTCCCGGCGGTGTAACGTATATCATTCATCACAGGACGTGTCTCCTCAGTCTGCACAGGAGGCGTAGTGAACAGCCATCACTCTGTGTCCTTTAAACGCACTGGGTCTGAATGTTTTTGCTTAACATCTCCAGTGTTATCTAGCAAGGGTCGACCTTCTGAAAGACATGGTTTGAGCATGTTTTGGTGTAATATTCTAGGTAGGTCTATCAGAGTCTTCCACTTGAGCTTCCACTCTGAAAAAACTTGCCGTTTCACAATATAGGGCTGTGATTCCCAGCGGTTATCCAATCTGTCATTTGCCCGAACCAGTACTTTGAAACTTGGTAACAATAGTACCGTCTGCACAGGTGGATGATCCTTAGGGACTTGCTTTTGCAACTTCTCAATGATCACCCATTGAATGGTCCGCAGTGCTCCTGAACCCAATAGTCAGCTGTTCTACTCATCTCATCAGAAGGAAAGCTGAGGTTCATTTCAGTGACTTCTTGCCCTCTACACCCAAACAACAGCATGTACGGAGTATAGCCTGTAGTGTTATGAACACGATTATTGTACGCCCTGAGCAACTCAGGCATATATTCAGGAGAACGTCTCTCACGTTCTGCCTCCAGAGTGCGGAGCATCTGTAGGAGTGTTTTATTGAACCTTTCGCAGACTCCATTGCCCTGCGGATGTTATGGTGTTGTCAGTGATTTATCAATCCCATGCAATCGACACAGCTCTTTCAACCGTTTTCCTTGAAAGCAAGCTCCTTGGTCAGAATGAATTCACTTTGGGCATCTGTACACCTAGATTAAGTGCCTGCAAATGGCACGGGCGGCTGACTCTGCAGTCTGGTCTCGGGTGGGTACTGCCACTGAGAAATTCGTAAAGTGGTCAGTCAAAGCAAGGCAGTATTGGTGACCACTCACAGACTGTCCGATCAAGATGTAATCGATCATTAGAATCTCTAGTGGCGCATATGTTTGAATCACTTTGAATTGGTGCTCTCTGCTCAAGAGGTTTTGCCAGTTCGCATGCTCTACAGTCTCTGCACCCACTTGTAAAATTTTTCTGCCCCTAAGTGGGCACCCTTCTCCTGTCCTTCAAGTACCAGGTATCACTATTTGCCACCTCTCCTCAAGATCCGTAGGCAGGAACACCCTCCGGTACATGACCCCATTTTGGATTCTCAATCAATTCCATTGTTGCAACAGCTTCCATCCATCTGAAGACAAACTACTTGGCACTTCAAGTTTGGGCCAGGCCTCAGTTTGGACCCGATGTTCAATTTTCTGTAGGTCCGGATCATCATCCTGCAATTGGGCCCATTCTTTTTCAGTCTTCCCTAGTAGCACCGAGCTACCAGTAGCCACCCCACTCGAGCTTGCCACAGGTGACTGTCGAGGCACTCGACCAAGATCTGGTATTTTAGTCCCTTCATCCTCTTGATCAACTTCTCCAATTGGTATATCACAGGTAACCTAGATAGGGCATCAGCACCGGCACAATATTTGATGGTATAGTGATACTTTGCCAGTCTAGCCATCCACCTCTGCTCCAGGGCACCAAGCTTTGCATTCTGCAGGTGGGCCAATGGATTATTGTCTGTTTTTACTAGAATATGTGCCCAAGTCAGATACCCTAAGAATTTCTCTCTGGCCCAGACCAGAGCCAACAACTCGAGCTTGAAGGAGCTATAATTTTCTGGATTTCATTCAGAGTCCCATAAAGACCGCCTAGCATACGCACTAACTTGTTCCTGGTCTTCCTGTTCTTGGGCTAGCACAGCTCCCAACCCGTGAAAACTTCCGTCAGTATACAGTATAAGTGATTTGTCATATTGTGCGAATGCCAAGATGGGGGCACTAATCGGGGCTTTCTTCAGTTTTTCTGCTTGTTGTTGTGGCAACTTCCATGATACGTGGAGTGTCTCCAGAACCTGTGAGGTCCTTCTCAAGAGTTCATGTAGTGGACTAGCAATCTTCGCAAATCCTTTTATAAAACTTCGGTAGTAACTGGACAGCCCCAGAAATGCTCTCACTTCCTGAAGGGTCTTAGGCTGCGACCACTTGCTCACAGCCTCCACCTTACTTCCTTCAGCTGAAGCCACATTTCCCAGATATTCCATATTAGTTTGGAAGAGATGGTCGTTTCTTGGCTTGATCTTAAGGCCATGGCTACGAAGCCTACTTAGTACTTGCTTTAGTCTCCTCAAATGCTCTTCAAATGTGGGTGCATGTAGTATCACGTCATCCAGGTAGATCAGAATCGATTCAAAGTTGAACTCACCAAGGCAGTGTTCCTTTAGATGTTGAAATGCGCCCGGAGCATTAGTAAGCCCGAAGGGCATCCTGTTGAATTCATATAGCCCCATTGGTAGAATAAAGGCTGTTTTCTGCCTATCCTTGTCAGGAATCGAGCCACGCTCTCGGCCCCTGCCTCTGCCGAGGCGCGCGGTTCAGCTGGGAGGAACGCTGATGGCGTCCGTGGTTACGGGCAGGGCCGGTTGCTGAGGGCGCGCTGACGGCGTCCTTAGCGGCCGGTCTGCTGTTTGTGCGCCGTAGCGCTTTTAACCTTTTAGTCCGTTTCTGGTTTTGTTACGTTCCTTGTTACGTCTTCTGTTATCCGCTCCATGTTTTTTAGTTCTCTCTGCACTTTCTTGCTGTAGCTCATTCACTGATTTGTTTCTGCTGTGTTCTGAGCGACACCTGACACCTAGCCAGTTAGCTGTCAGCATCTAGCTTCCTGCTCACTATAAATCCCAGCCCCTTCCCTCACTCCAATGCCTGTGATAGCGCCTTGAGCCTAGAACTAGCAATCCCCTGACCATTTGTTATAGTGACTCTGACCTTCTGGATCTTGTGACCTCGACTTAGCTTTTTTGGATTTCGATTTTGTACCTCTGCTACCGGTTGTTGCCGACTCTGCTTCCTGACTATTCTTTATTGTGCTGTGTTCGTCTGTCTTTGTTCTGTGTACCACTGCATACAGCATAGGGATTGCCCTCCAGTTGTCCCTAGCTGTTAGAGCTTTGAGGCAAGCAGGTAGGGGCAGCGGGGCGGGTGCCAGCTCAGGGCTCACCTGTCCTAAACCACTGTTCACACCAGATGGAGGTATGAGCGCTGATAATTCGCCGACCGTCTGGACACTTTGACCACCCAGCCGGAGGGCGTTGCAGGATTGGTGGCACGACTGGCTAGTCGGGTTGACTGTCTTGCGGTCGGTTCCCCACCACCCATGACATCTCAGCCCTCAGCTGATGCTCCGATCCAGGTGGTCAAACACAAGACAAGAATGTTGTTGCCTGACAGGTTTTTGGGTGACACCCACAAATTTCGGACCTTCAGGGAATCCTGTTTATTGTATTTTAGACATAACCCATTTATGTCTGATAGTGAAAGGGTAGCCCTGGTTATTTCACTTTTGCAGGGTCCCCCCCAGGATTGGGCCCTATCCCTTCCTATGGGGGCTCCTGAGTGGAACTCGCTGGAGACATTTTTGACCTCTTTGGGTCAGATCTATGACGATCCTAATCGCGCTGCAGTGGCAGAGTCTCATCTTCTGTCCATCCAGCAGGGCCGCCGCACCGCGGAAGAGTACTGTGCAGAGTTCCGCCAATGGTGCACCCTGACTGGATGGCCAGACTCTCCATTAAGAACTCTTTTCCGACAAGGACTGTCTGACGCCATTAAGGACGTGATGGTTAGTCATCCCACTCCCGACTCCCTCAACGACTTTATGACACTTGCGGTGACCATTGACCGGAGATTTAGGGAAAGGAAGCGCGAGAGATCAGGGACCACTCCCGTTCAGCCTAGGTTAGGTCAGCTCCCCAATATTCCTGCACCCTCTTCCACCGAGACTCCGGAAGAACCTATGGTCTTGGGTAATACTTCAGCGAGAAGGAAATACCGCATGGAGAACTCACTCTGCCTATACTGCGGGAGATCTGGTCACTTCCTAAGGACATGTCCTGTAAAGCCCGCCCCGAAGTCGGAAAACTCCAGTGCCTGAGTGATGGTCAGGAGGGTCACTCAGGCACCCAGGTACCTCCAAAAAATTTTGTTACCTGTAACTCTATTGTTTAATGGTTTTTCTATTCCCTGTACTGCTATGGTGGACTCGGGTGCTGCCCTGAGTTTTGTTCGGGCATCTGTAGCTCAGTCTTTGGGACTGGAGTTGGTGCCGTTGTGCTACCCATTTACCGTGGCTGGAGCTGACTCCAATCCATTAAAAGCTGGGTCAGTCAATCATCGTACTCCCGAGATCACCATGCAGGTGGGCTGTCTTCATCGTGAGGAGGTTTCATTTTTTGTTTTAGAAAGCTTGGCGGCAGATATCATTTTGCGCCTACCTTGGCTGCGCCAACATAATCCGGTGTTCGACTGGAGAACCTCGGAACTGGTCAAGTGGGCTAATTCCTGTGAATCTCTCCTACCTTCTGTGAGCCCTGTTGTGTGTTCAGTCCAAGACTTGCCTAGTATCCCTGACTTTATTTCTGATTACGCTGATGTTTTTAATGAACTGTTGCCGATGCTCTGCCCCCTCACCGTCTGTACGACTGCGCCATTGATCTCGTGTCTGGGGCCAGGTTTCCCAAGGGTCGGATTTTCAACCTGTCTTCCCCAGAGCGAGAGTCGATGCGTGCATATGTTCAGGACAGTTTAAAAAAAGGGCATATTAGACCTTCTGTCTCGCCAATGGGAGCAGGTTTCTTTTTTGTTAAGAAAAATGATGGTGGACTACGTCCTTGTATCGATTATAGAGAACTAAACAAAATTACCATAAAAGATCTTCATCCACTTCCTCTGATTCCGGATCTACTTAATCAGGTTGTGGGGGCTCGCTGGTTCTCGAAAATTGATCTTAAGGGCGCTTACAACCTGATCCGAATCAGAGAGGGTGACGAATGGAAGACTGCTTTTAGCACTCCCAAAGGGCACTTTGAGTATTTGGTAATGCCCTTTGGCTTAACTAATGCCCCCACCGTCTTCCAACGGTTTATCAACGACATTTTTCGGGATCTTTTTGGCCGATATGTGGTAGTGTATCTTGACGATATACTCATATATTCCCCTGATTGGGATTCACACGTAAAACATGTTCGTGAGGTACTGTCTAGGCTCCGAAAAAAATTTCTTTGTGCTAAAATGTCTAAATGTCTGTTTGGTGTACAAGAGATTGGGTTCCTGGGTTATGTCATAACTCCAGAAGCCATTCAGATGGACCCTAAAAAGGTCTCAGCGGTTTTGGAATGGGCTAGACCTACTACGTTAAAGGAATTGCAGAGGTTCCTTGGTTTTGCAAACTTTTATAGGAAGTTCATTAAGAATTTTTCACTTATTGCCAAACCGCTGACTGACTTAACCAAAAAGGGTTCAAATGTAATTTCTTGGCCTGTAGAGGCCGATATGGCTTTTTGTCAGCTCAAACGCAGTTTCTCCTCTGCCCCTGTATTGGTGCACCCTGATACAGAACAACCCTTTGTTATAGAGGTCGATGCATCAGAATCAGGTGTGGGGGGCGATACTGTCCCAAGGTCGGGAACCATACACTAATCTCCGGCCGGTAGCCTTCTTCTCCAGGAAATTCTCCACTTCAGAAAGAAATTATGATGTCGGCAACAGGGAATTGCTAGCCATTAAATGGGCCCTGGAAGAGTGGAGACATTTCCTGGAGGGAGGCAAACATCAAATTACTGTCCTTACGGACCATAAAAATCTTTTGTATCTGGACAAAGCTAAAAGGCTTAACCCTAGGCAAGCACGTTGGGCATTGTTTTTTACCCATTTTATCTTCATTGTCACTTATCGCCGTGGTAATAAAAATGTTAAGGCCGATGCTTTGTCCAGAAGTTTTGGGGACTGCAGAGTTGTTGGGGAAGAGTCGGAACCGATTCTCTCCCCAGGTACGGTTATTGCTGCTATGGATATTGACCTAACTAACTCCATCTTGAACTCTCAAGGGGATGCTCCACCAGAAGTCCCTACCAGTAAATTGTTTGTACCATTAAATCTGAGGTTGGCAGTTTTGAGAGAGGCACATGACTCTAATCTAGCAGGTCACCCTGGCATCACTGGTACAGGATACCTACTGTCCCGGTCATGTTGGTGGCCTAAATGGCAAAAAGACATTGCCGAGTATGTCAAGGCTTGTGAAATTTGTGCTCGAACAAAGACTCCAAGGTCTCTACCTGAAGGGTTGTTACAACCTATGCCTTTGCCATCTCGCCCATGGTCCCATCTCTCGATGGATTTTTTGACCGATCTTCCTCCTTCACAGGGGAAGACGGTACTTTGGGTTGTAGTGGACTGTTTCTCGAAGATGTGTCACCTGGTGGCCCTCAAGAAACTGCCTACTGCCAAAACACTGGCTAAGTTATTTATACGTCATATCCTCCGATTGCATGGAGTACCCTTAAATATTGTTTCTGACCGTGGGGTACAGTTTGTGTCTAGCTTTTGGAAAGCATTCTGTGGTCTCCTAGGGACTTCTTTGTCATACTCGTCGGCGTTCCATCCTGAGACTAACGGTCAGACGGAACGCACTAATCAATCAGTAATTCAATACTTAAGATGTTATGTGTCTGATAACCAGTACAAGTGGTCTGAGTACCTACCTATGGCAGAGTTCGCCTTAAATAACCATGTAAATGCTTCTACCCATTTGACGCCGTTCTTTTGTAATTACGCTTTTCACCCTAAATATTCTGCACTACCCGATTCCGACACACATTACACATCCGTAAAACAGTTGACAAGGAAACTGTGCACAGTGTGGGCAGAGAGTTTGGCGACTCTTACTGTCTCACAGGAGCAATATACACGCTTTGCCAACCGTAAGCGTCGCCCTGGGCCCAATTATGTTGTAGGGGATAAGGTATGGCTATCGACTAAAAATCTACATCTTCGTGTACCGTCTGCTAAGCTAGCCCCTAGGTTTATTGGCCCCTTTTCCATAACTGAAATTCTTAACCCAGTCTCCTACAAATTACAATTGCCACACTCGCTTAGGATACACCCAGTTTTTCACAAGAGTCTCTTGAAGAAATACATTCCTCCTGTGAGTGCTCTCTCTCCTCCCTCTCCAGTAGTGGTCCAGGGGGAAATTGAGTTTGAAATCGAACGCATTTTAGATTCCAGGAAAGTGCGCAACTCAGTCCAATATCTAGTCCACTGGAAGGGATACGGTCCAGAGAAACGCACTTGGGTGGCAGCACGAGATCTCCATGCCCCTGATCTGCGTAGGGAATTTCATTTAAAATTTCCTACTAAGCCTGGAGGTCCTCGTGAGGGTCCAGAGGCCCCTTCTCAGAGGGGGGGGTTCTGTCAGGAATCGAGCCGCGCTCTCGGCCCCTGCCTCTGCCGAGGCGCGCGGTTCAGCTGGGAGCAACGCTGATGGCGTCCGTGGTTACGAGCAGGGCCGGTTGCTGAGGGCGCGCTGACGGCGTCCTTAGCGGCTGGTCTGCTGTTTGTGCGCCGTAGCGCTTTTAACCTTTTAGTCCGTTTCTGGTTTTGTTACGTTCCTTGTTTATAGTGAGCAGGAAGCTAGATGCTGACAGCTAACTGGCTCCATGTTTTTTAGTTCTCTCTGCACTTTCTTGCTGTAGCTCATTCACAGATTTGTTTCTGCTGTGTTCTGAGCGACACCTGACACCTAGCCAGTTAGCTGTCAGCATCTAGCTTCCTGCTCACTATAAATCCCAGCCCCTTCCCTCACTCCAATGCCTGTGATAGCGCCTTGAGCCTAGAACTAGCAATCCCCTGACCATTTGTTATAGTGACTCTGACCTTCTGGGTCTTGTGACCTCGACTTAGCTTTTTTGGATTTCGATTTTGTACCTCTGCTACCGGTTGTTGCCGACTCTGCTTCCTGACTATTCTTTATTGTGCTGTGTTCGTCTGTCTTTGTTCTGTGTACCACTGCATACAGCATAGGGATTGCAGTCCGGTTGTCCCTATCTGTTAGAGCTTTGAGGCAAGCAGGTAGGGGCAGCGGGGCGGGTGCCAGCTCAGGGCTCACCTGTCCGTGTCTCCTGTTCTGCCTCACAATCCTTCTCTGTAAAAGGTACTTGCCAGTAGCCACTCGCAAGGTCTAAGGTCAAGAAATACTTGGCACGCTGTTGGTCTGTCAATGACTCTTCAATCCTTGGCAGAGGCGTCCTTTACTGTGGCTGCATTCAACTTTCGGTAGTCCACACAAAACCTTAAGGATCCATCTTTTTTTCTCACCAAAACCACCAGTGTAGTTAATGGGCTTTGACTTTCCTTCACCACTCCACTGTCTATCATCTGAGACAGCATGGTCTTTACCTCTTGGGGAGTAGCCATTGTGCACCCAAAGTTTTCCTCACTCCGAGAAAAAGTGGATTGAAATTCCCACAGCATTGCTTCAATCTTTTCCATTTGATCAGTGGTGAATTGGCTTGCATCGATCTCCATTTGCTCTAAAATCTTTCTGCCATTCCACTCAGGCGTGGGTTCCTTTTCCGAATTTAGGTGCACTGCTAAGGCCCAGGTCCCACCTTTTACAGCCCGTAGGGCTAACTGACTACCTGCAAGTGTCTCTCCTTGCAACATGTACAGCTCAGCCACCTTCTCTCCAGCATGGAAAGTAACTTCATGATTGTGTACACTGATACACCGGAGTAACACTTGTCCATCTGCCACTGTCACAATAGTTCTGGTGACCACTGGACTTCAGCTGGCTTCTGACACGCAAAGATTCACTGTTCTCATGGTAAAGGCGGCTACAGAGCTTAAACTTTTTCTTTTCTCCAGGTGGATTTTACCTGAGGGAGTTTTACCTGGAACATATGTTCCCCATCTTTCTTGTAGGGGTCATTTATATATTTAAATCAATCAATCATATCTCCCCTTAAATGTCTGTTTTCAAGACTAAACAAATTTCATTATTTTGATCTATCCTCATAACTTAGATGCTCCATTCCCTTTATTAGTTTAGTTTCCCACCTTTGTACCTTTTCCAACTCTTGAACATCCATTCTGTGTATCTGGTTTTTAAAACTGAACAGCATACTTCAGATGAGGCTGCACCAAAGCTTTATAAAGCGGTAATATTACATCCCTGTCCCGAGGGTCCGTGCCTGTTATGACAATATCCTGCTGCGCTTAGAAGCAGCTGATTGACATTGCCTGTCATTCTGTAGTCTATTATTTACAAGTACATCCAGATCCTTTTTTACCAGTAACACTCCCAGTGTAACTCCCCCTAGTACATATGATGCATGCGGGTTATTAGTACCCAGGTGCATAAGTTTACATTAATCTACCTAGGACCTAATTTTCCTAGTGGATGCCCAAAGACTCAGTGGGGAATAATTATGGAAAGTACGTCTGCTGTATCCCCCGCTCGTCAATGGGCTTGCAGGGGGGGCTTGGGGGGGGGGGGGGACGCAGCAAGGCATGCTTGCGGGTGTATATCATGATCCAAATCTAGACCTGCTGGAAGCAAGTGTAGATTTGGTATGCCGGGTGCTGGTTCAGCGCTCGGCCGGCCTGGCTAATTCAGCTGGCGATAAATGAGCAGGGCCTAACTTAGGTATTCATAAATCCTGCCCAGCTTTACCTATATTTCTATTGTTTTTATTGTGTCACCTTATGGTGTCTTTTATGTTGTTTTAGCCTCATTTGATTGGTACTGTGCCAAAGGACAGGCATAAGGCAAATGTAGTTCCAATCTTCAAATAAGTTTAAAGTCCAATGTGGGGAAACTATTTGAGTGGCTTATAAGGGACTACATACAGGAATTTGTAGGGGGTAATAGTATAATAAGTGATAACCAGCATTGTTTTACTAAGGACAGAAGATGTCAAACCAACCTTAACAGGTTTTACTGAAGAAGTGAGTGAAATCTTGCATAGGGTGGTGCCTGTGGATTTATTGTACCTGGATTTTGCAAAAGCATTTAACACTATCCATCATGGGTGTCTGATGGGTACATTAAGGTCTAAGGGTTTAGAAAGCTTAGTTTGTAACTGGATTGAAAACTGGCTTAAGAAATGTACCCAGAGAGCGGTGGTCAATGATTCCTACTCTGAATGGACCTTATTATGGTGGTGGTGCAAGTGGTGCACCCCAAGGTTCAGTACTTGCCTCCTTCTGTTTAATTTGTTTATTAATGGTAGTGAGGATGGAATTAACAGCAATGTTTCCATATTTGCAGATGACACAAAGCTTTGTAGTACAATACAGTCTATGGAAGATGTGCAAATGTTGCAGGTTGACTTAGAAACACTGGATCTGCTCACCTTTCAGTGTAAGTGTTGTACTAAGAACACCTATATGTGTAATCAGTGAAGGTAACATGTCTCTCTTAGCTTGAGAAAGGGGTGCACACCCCTTTGCACACGTGTTGCTTCTGAGACCAATAAATTGCTGTATATGCAACTTCAGCTCTGCCTTCTCATGCAATCCAGAACTAAGGTCCCTGCATCTTTCCCTAGTAAGCTCAGAGGATTTGGCACACCCCTGCACTCGGCACAATACCAGTCACCAAAGAACCACTGAATATTTTGTTTAAGGTTGCAGAAATTACATAACTGAGTTCCCTAAGAACTCTGGTAGAAAGAAACCATCAGGCCCTGGAGCTTTGCTTACATTCAGTATATTTAAATTATCTTGGAACATGTCTACAGTAAGCCAGTTCAGTACATTACACGTGTTAGTAGCACTGGCTCCGCCTACCTCAGCACTAGCCCCACCAGCTAGAGGTATAGCTACCTAGTAAAGTTCGGTTCGAACTTTGACTCGAACTCAAACTTGAACCCCATTAAAGTCAATAGGAGATGTTCAGGCTCATTTTGACACCTATATTTAGTAGGAGAAGCTGGATTTACCATACAGAAGAGTAAACTGGAAACCTGGCATAACTTATAGCCTAAAATTGGCTGTAAGAATGAAAGAAAAAAAAAGAAATTTCTTTCAAGGGTTAGGGGGTGCAGAGGTACAGGACCCTACAGGGTATTTCACCTCTAAAACTAACAAAAGGGGACTTTTACCCACTCAGGATAACTTAAACCACCAACTCCTCTGTACAAAACTTTAGTTCTGGTTTGCAGACTGTCAAAAATGGGCTCTGTACCTACTTGGGATAAATTTAACCACCAACTCCTCTGTACGAAACATTGATACATCTAACAGATGAAGAGATTATTTAAAAAAAAAAAACTATTGTTTTGCAATGCAGACTGTCAAAAATGGGCTGTGTACCCACTGAGGATAAATTTAACCACCAACTCCTCTGTACGAAACATTGATACATCTACAGATAAAGAGATTAATTTAAAAAAAAAATAATTATTCAGCAATATAAACTAACCAAAATGGGCTTTCTAGCCACCACCAACTCCTCTGTATCAAAGATTGATTCATCTAACAGATGTTGAGATTGATTTAAATAAAAATTATTCTGCAATGCAGACTGCCAAAAATGGGATTTTTGCCTACTCAGAAAAAATGTAACCACCAACTCCTCTGTCCCAAAGATTGATTAATCTAACAGATGCCCTCTAAGAAAAAAATTTAACCGCCAACTTCATCTGTTAGATTAATCAATCTTTAGTACAGAGAACAGATTAATAAAAAAAAAAAATCTGCAATGCAGACTGACAAAAACTGGCTTTTTTACCCACTCCTGAAAAATTGGTACCATTGGTGGCAACGAGAAGAGCCCAGCAGGGAAGACAGAGGTTGCGGTTCAACTAAATTAGGTAGCAGAACATGGCAGGAGAGATGGAGGCATTTAAAAAATAACCATTTGGAGGCCTACAAAGGGGATGATGAGAAAGAGCTGTATGCAGTGTGCATCAAGCTCATACAGGTGTATTTTTCAAAAATACATTCAGCTGTAACACTTGGAACACTAGCTGTGGGTAGCAGTAGAATCCAATTTTTAGAAGCAGCAGACATAGGAACTACAGACGTCAGATGTAGTGTATTGGAAATGTGTATTTCAAGACATGCTACAGTTTACTTGTCAGTGACATCAGCAACCGGGGCAACAAAATGGTCAGAGATCCACGCTTGATTCATTTTTATAAATGTCAAACGATCCACATTGTCAGTGGTAGATGGATACATTTATCACCCTGGTAGCTGTGCTGAATGTGCATTCCGAGATAACACTGGCTGCTGGGCAAGATAACACTTCTATGGAGTGTCGAGCAAGCTCAGGCCATTCATCAGTTTGGACCCCCAGAAGTTGAATGGGTCAAGACAAAGTCCAAAAACATCCATGTTGAGGCACAGATAGTCATGGACCATTGTCTTAAGGCGGTCTCTGTGTGTCATAATGCTGCCCTGCCTTGCCGACG
This sequence comes from Dendropsophus ebraccatus, assembly GCF_027789765.1. Lineage (NCBI taxonomy): Eukaryota > Metazoa > Chordata > Amphibia > Anura > Hylidae > Dendropsophus > Dendropsophus ebraccatus. The sequence goes on from NC_091466.1 coordinate 37,795,702, forward strand.
TTGGTGAGGTGGTAAAAATTGATTGCCAAATGTCACCCAGTAGGGTTCTTCCACACTGCCTGCTGCTGCGGCTACTTGTGATCCTACTGCTTCCGCATTACTGACCTTGTTCCACCGTGCCATTAGAATGTGAATACCCAAAAGATGTCTCGAGTTGGTCAATTAGCACTGTCTCAAAATCCTGCATTCTACTATCAATTTCTGTGGGTGGAAGGAAACTGCTCACTTTTGTCTTGTAATGTGGATCAAAGAGGGTTGCCACCCAGTAATCGCTGTTAATTTTTATTGTCTTGATGCGTGGATCATGTTGGCAGTAATGTAGCCTCCAAGCACTCATGTGTGAGATGCTACCAGAATCTTGCAAGCCTCGGGATCAAGAGGCACTAACAGGATCTTCATCCTCTTCCTCCTCCTTCCCCCCCCCCCCTGTAATCTGTGCCAACCTCTTACTAATGAAGGGCAATCAGTACCGGTGGTGTCCACCCCAGCCTACTTATCCTCCTCCACTTCTTCCTCCTGACAGTCAGCAGAGGTCTGGCTAGCCTAATGCATTCTACTGTGGGAGCTGTACTGCAGTCCTGCACCCGCCCTCGACCTAGAATCAGTGCCTTAAGGAGACCTCTACAACTGTGAAACAGTTGGGTCCTCTACATCCTCCGGTGAGTAAGGTTCCGTGTCTGCCTCCTCCTCCCCTTCCTTGGACCGTGCTTGTAATCCAAATCTGCTCTTAAACCAAAGCAAATTTTCCCATAAGAAATCATAGAAGTGCAGACAATTGGTTCCACACCCCAAAAATAATGATTTATTTTTCTGAATTACATGTAAAACAGATGAAACAAAGATTAAGATACATCAGAATATGTGATATCATAAACTACTGTACAGTAATGGAGAGGATGGAAAACACAAGAGCTGAGAGAGACTGCAGGGAGCATGAAGGAATGAGCAGGACAGATGTGGGAACATACATGCAGCACTCTCTGTCCGGGGAGAGAGGGGTTACAGCTATGGAGAGATTACCCCCACAGTCCTGTCCCCTGATGTAAGCCACAGCCTGAAGTGGATCTGCTATGATTTGGAAGGTGAGGGAGACCATTGGACCATTGGTCCATTTTCAGGTAGTATTTGACCTGTGCCAGTACCTCGGACATGGTAGGCATATCAGATGTCAGCCATTTCGCCAACAAGCACCTCTTAGCCACTAAAATGAAGACGTGTGTTAAATTGGACATTGGCTGATTCTCCGGAGATACATGTAGAAGTAAAGGCAGAGGGTCAAGAACTAGAGTTATGTTTAGTTTGCGTTGCAAGAGGTTGGCCAGGGCACTCCAGTATTGGAATACCTTGGGACAGTCTAATAGACCATGTTTTAGATCCGTACCTGGAGAGGAACTGTTCGAGCAGGCCGTAATTCTGTCTGGGTGAGCAGGCGTTTTAGTTAGGGAAAACCCGTACGTAGCATGATGTAGGATTTTAAATCTCGCCATCTCTCATTTATTACTGACTTCTGCACCGCCTCCCACCCAGACAAAATCGGCTTCAATAGGTCAGATTTATCCAATTTTCTCTCCCAGTATTGAAATAGTGAGCTAGAAACATGAGCCAAGTCATTATCTTTCAAATCTTGGCAAAGAAGAGACAATGAGTGACCCGCACTCTCACAGTCCACATAGCCATCCAGGACCATTTTCACACATTCCCCCGACCAGTCTTGCAGCCTTGAGGATAAGAAGGACATAACTTGGTTATACACCAAAAAATGACCTGATGGAAGCCCTTTGTTAGCGAGTAACTCAGAACAGGTAAGTATTCTTAGTTCTTTATCATGTAGTATGTCTCTAACCCTCAAAATCCTGTTAGACTGCTATACTCAAAATAGTCTGTTTTCTCTATCTGCTGGGAATTCCATAGGATTCCATAGGATCATAAAGTTGCTCACTTTGTGGGAAAGCGATAATTTAGTCCTAATGGTTTTCCAAGCAGCCACTGTATCTCTAAATAGAACGCTCTTTTTAACCCCTTAAGGACCGGGCCTGAAATGGCCTTAAGGACCGGAGCAAATTTTATGAAGATGACTTGTGTCACTTTATTCATTAATAACTTCGGGATGCTTTTACCTATCCGGACGATTCTGAGATTGTTTTCTCGTGACATATCGTACTTCACATTTCTAGTAAATTGGAGTCGATACTAATAACGAATCTTTATGAAAAAAACAAAATAGCATTAAAAATTTTGAAAAAATGCATTTTTCCAACTTTAAAACTTTTCTGCTTATACAGAAAATGGTTATACCACATAAATTATATATTAAATAGCATTAGCAACACGTCTACTTTATGGTGGTAGCTTTTATTAAACTATCTTTCATTTTTTTTAGACAATAGAAAACGTAAAACATTAGCAGCAAATTTCCAAATTTTCTGTAAAATTTCAAAATCAGATGTTTTTAGGGACCTGTTCAGGTTTAAAGTGTATTTGAGGGGACTGTGTGTTAGCCCCACAAAGCACCCCATTTCAGAAACTGCACCCCCCAAACTCTGCAAAAGCACATCCAGAAAGTTTTTTAACCCTTTAGGGGAGTCACAGAAATAAAAGCTGTGTAAGAAATTTGAAAATTTTTAATTTTCTGTGCAGAGATTTTATTGTAATCCAATATTTTTCATAATTATGAACCTATTACCAGAGAAATGCCCCCCAATATTGATTGCCCTGTTTCTGGAGTTTATAGAAATACCCCATATGTGGCCCTATTGCGCTATTTGACGCAACCACAAGCCTCAGATATAAGGGAGCGCCTTGTGAATTTCAATGGCTCTGTTATATTTAATCATTTCTGACTGTATCACTTCAGGTTGGCAGAGGCTCTGGGGTGCCAAAACCTAAAAAACACCCCTAAAAGGGACACCATTTAGAAAACTACACCCCTTAAGCAATGTAACAAGGGGTGTGGTGAGCATTTGGACCCCACAGGTGCTTCACAGATTTTCCGAACAATGTGGCGTGAAAAAAGACAAAAGTATTTTTTACACTAAAACGTTGTTCTAGCCTTCAATTTTTCATTTTCACAAAGAGATAAAAGGGAAAAAAAAAAAACACAACATGTAGCGCAGTTTCTCCCGAGTACGGAAATACCCCACATGTGGACATAAAGTGCCAAGCGGGCGCAGGGCGAGCCTCCAAAGGGAAGGAGCGCCAATTGGCTTTTGGAAGCTGGATTTTACTGGAATGGATTTCAAGGGCCACGTCGCATTTACAGAGCCCTCGTGCTGCCAAAACACTGGAACCCCCCCACAAGGGACCCCATTCTGGAAACTACACCCCTCACGGAATCTAACAAGGGGTGCAATGAGGATATGGACCCCACTAGTGACGGGCACAAATGTGGAACAATGTGACGTGAAAGTGAAAAATTTCATTTTTTCACTTTCACGGCACAAATGTTCCCGTCATTAAGGGGTCCATATCATCATTGCACCCCTTGTTAGATTCCTTGAGGGGTGTAGTTTCCAGAATGGGGTCACTTGTGGGGGGTTTCCACTGTCTTGGCAGCACGAGGGCTCTGTAAATGCGACATGGCGTTCATCATCCATTCTAGCCAAATCCAACCTCCAAAATCCAAATGGCGCTCCTTCCCTTTGGAGGCTTGCCCTGCGCCCACATGGCGCTTTATGTATTTACGGACTCGGGGGAAATTGCTCTACACATTTTGTGTTTTTTTTTTCTCTTTTAACCCCTTGTGAAAATGATAAATTTAAGGCTAAACCAACATTATAGTGTAAAAAATGTAATATTTCATTTTCTCGCCACATTGTTCCACATTTGTGCCCGTCACCAGTGGGGTCCATATGCTCACTACACCCCTTGTTACATTCCTTGAGGGGTGTAGTTTCCATAATGGGGTCACTTGTGGGGGGTTTCAACTGTCTTGGCAACACAGGGGCCTTTTAAATGCAACATGGCCCCTCGAAATCCATTCCAGCCAAATCCAGCCTCAAAAAACCAAATGGCGCTCCTTCTCTTTGAAGGCTTACCCTGCACCCACATGGCGCTTCATGTCCACATGTGGGGTATTTCCGTACTCAGGGGAAATTGCTCTACACATTTTGTGTTTTGTTTTTTTTTATCTTTTAGCCCCTTGTGAAAATGAAAAAATCATGACAAGATCAATGATTTAGAGTAAAAAAAATTTTTAAAAATACACTAAATGTTGGTCTAGCCTTGATTTTTTTTCCATTTCCACAAGGGGTTAAAAAAGAAAATAAACGCAAAACGTGTAGGGTAATTTCCCCTGAGTCCGAAAATACCCCAAATGTGGACATAATGTGCCATATGGGCACAGGGCAAGCCACCAAAGGGACAGAGCACCATTTAGAGGCTGGAATGGAGGATGGAGGCCATGTCGCAATTACAAAGCTCCTGTGCTGCCAAGACAGTAGAAACCCCCCACAAGTGACCCCCTTCTGGAAATTACACCCCATAAGGAATCTAGCGAGGGGTACAGTGAGCATATGGACCCCACTGGTGACGGGCACATGTGTAGAACATGTGCCGTAAAAATAAAAATACCATTTTTTTTCATTTTCACGTCCCAAATGTGCCCGTCACCAGGGGGCCATATACCTGCTGCCCCCCTTGTTAGATTCCTTATGGGGTGTAGTTTACAGAATGGGGTCACTTGTGGGGGGTTTCACCTGGCCTGGCCGCACAGAGGCTTTGTAATTGCATCATGGCATCCTCTAATGGGAATGGCGGCCATACCTATTTAGCTGGGGAAAAGGGACAATTCTAAAGTATTTGGGGGTATTAGGCCAATTATTAGTTTATAAGGTTGAAAATGACAGATGTCCATCAAATTCAACCTGTGTTGATCCAGAGGAAGGCAAAAAACCCTCGTAAGCCAGACGACAGTAGCCTCATCACTGGGAAAAAATTCGTTCCCGACTCCATAATGGCAATCAGAATAATCCCTGGACCAATGTGACCCCTGAAATAGGAATAAGGGGAAGAATTTAGATAATGTGGAACTACGAAGACGTGTAGTACGCCTTGAAGCGATCCAGTATGCAGAGGCCGGGGTGATCAGGACAGGCTTCACACTGGAAAATGGTGTCCTTCCTGATCCCCCTGTTAAGCCACATTCTGCGCTTCTTCTGGGGTCTCCCGTTCTCCTGTGTGCGAGACGTCACCTGGAAAATGTTGTCCTGGTGCGATACGGGGTCCTTCATATCCAGAAGCGCTGGGTCCGCTCCATGACTGCTAAATATTATGGCTGGTATTACTGCTTCTGATATTTTCGGATCGTGCCGCAAGCTACAGCAGCTCGGGCAGCGAGGGACCAGAAGAGGGGGTGCTGGTATAAAAGTTATCCCCGTACAGGTGGTAACCTTTATCCAGCAGTGGAAGATCAATTCCTGAATGATCTCCCCACTAACTCCGAGGATGGGGGGGGGCATTGTGGGGGCATCTGGGGGCTGGATTCGGGTGTCCCTTCCTTCATACACTCTAAGGGTACGTGCACACTGCGGAATGGCTGGCACCCACCGGCGGACTGATGCGGGCGCGCGTCTCCGTCCGTGTCATAGACTCCATTCTATGCACGGGCAGATTCCGCTCTCCGTCTAACTTATTCATTCTTTGGACGGACGATGGAATCCGCCCGTGCATAACATGGAGTCTATGACACGGGTGGAGACACGCGCCTGCATCAGTCCGCCGGCGGGTGCCAGCTGCGGAATGCACAAAGGGTTATCCTTCGCCATTCCGCAGTGTGCACGTACCCTAAATCTGTAAGTGTACCCTGGGGTACTCTCACAGAGTTAGTAGAATTTCACGCCATACCGTTATCTCTTATTGGGACGGTACTGGCGGAAAAGACGTGTCTGAGAGGCAGCGTACGATACGCTACCCCCAGATACGTCATTGGAGGATGAGGATGAATGGAGAAACGAAGGATCCCCCCCATTCATCCTCACTGGCTGTTTCGGTGTCGGAGGCAATAATAGCCTATGCGTCCGATACCGAAAACACGCCGGGGGACACTTTTATATAGGGATTGGTATATGGGGTATGTAGTGGTGTAGTTTCAAACTTTATTCAATGTAGTGTGGTGTAATGTAGTGTTTTTTACTTGTTTTTTTTACAGTAAGTATAAAAAAAAAAAAAACCTACGCCAAAAATGGTGTTGCTGATAAATGCCGCACTTATCAGCAGACCATGGCAGTAGGATATAGAAAAAACACCCTACGCCAAAAGGGAGGTGTTGCTGATTAGCAGCGCACTTTCGTGCGATGCTGATCAACACTCAGCGGCGATAGTGTGCGGAAAATAGAAAAAAAAAATTTGGAAAAAAAACCAAAACCCTTTATTACCTACTGAACATCCCTATAGTGGCTGATACGTGTATTACACTTATCAGCCACTAGGGGGCAGCAGAGCGCAAGATCCGAAAAAAGACGACGCTGGAGCCGAAAAAAGCCAAACGGGACGTCACGGAAGGAGCCGAAGACCCGACCAGAAGACGAGGACGCCGCGAACCCGGAAGGCGCCGATCAGGACCCCGGGACAGGTGAGTAATGTACAAATACCTGCTCTGGACCCCTCAGCTACCTAGCTGAGGGGTCCGGAGCAGGTATTTATAACTTTTGGGGACTTTGATCGCCGTGAACGGCGATCGGGCCGGTGGCACCGTGACCACCATTACTTTTTACAGTAATGGCGGTCGGTGCCGTCCTTGGACAGCACCGACCGCCATTTTTTTCTGGGTCATCGGGTCACTGATGGCCCGGAAAGGTTCCGATCGCCGCTATTGGCTGATCTGAACTGATAAGCCAATAGCGGCGATCGTCGGCATGGGGGGGTTAACAACCCCCCATGCCGACAGGGAGAGATGGCCTGCAGTGTATTTCTGCAGGCCATCTCTCGCCATCGCATGCGGCCGATCCATGGCGCCCTCTTAAAGGACCCGTGTACCGGTACGTCATGGGTCCGTAAGTGACAGTGATCTATGACGTACCGGTACGTCATGGGTCCTTAAGAGGTTAATATGGCAAGGGAGAGCTGAGAAGGTAGTTTGTAGTAATGAATTCAGGGACCATGGGGATGCTATGCTGCTCTCAATACCCACGTTAGAGAACCCCTCCAACCCCCTAAGCCAATCAATCCCATGGCGCATCAGACACGCCAAGTTGTATAACCTTATATCCGGTACGTTAAGCCCACCTTGGTATTTAGCTAAAACTAATTTTTTATACGCTATATGTGGTCGTTTGCCCGCCCATATAAAGTCTGAGAACGCTTTTTGGAGTTTGTAGGGGGTAAAGCATTTTGGCGAAGGACATCATTTTAAGTAGGTGACAGCGTGCTAAGAGAGTTCATGGCAAATTAGACCAATGATGCAGTTCGCCAATCACTTTTTAGAGCATTGGTGGGAAGTTTAATGAATATATGGAGTAGGGCATCCTCCCTATATTGATCCCTAAGTATCTTATAGATGAGTGAGAGACTTGCACTGGTATAGGTAGGTGCGCCATGGAAAGGGCCTTCTGGGGGGATAGGTCAAGGAGGACGCTCTTAGAGATATTGACCTTATATCCGGAATGTTTGCCAAAGGTCTCCATTACCCAAAACACTTCCGGCAAGTCTTGTTCTGGATGTTTTAAAAATAACAGAAGGTCATTGGCAAACAGGCCCACCTTGACCTCCCCTCCCCCTACCCCCCTCAGAATACTTGCCGTGGATGTAAGATATCTGGAAAGGGGTTCTATGGCTAAATTGAATAGCAATGGCGATAGCGGGCACCCTTGGCAGGTGCCCTTACCCAGTGCGAATGGAATTGACAACAACCCAGGTGTATTTACCCGTGCCTTTGGGTGTGAGTACATGGTTCTATTCAAATTACAAAATGCTTCCGGGAACTTCATAGCCTCCAGCACCTTGTGCAACCATCCCTAGCTCACGTTATCAAAGGCTTTTTCAGCATCTAAGGATAACATGGCTGGGGATGGGTGCAATTTTAGTCTCATTTGAATCTCATCCAATACTGCCAGTACCTTCCTAATGTTGGCTAATGCAGCCCTCCCTCTCACGAACCCAACCTGCACCGGAGAAATCAAATGGAAGAGACATGCCGCCAACCTGTCTGCCATTAGTTTTACTATGATTTTTAGACTTGTGTTGTATAGCGAGATTGGGCAGTAGGAGACAGGTAGCGCCGGGTCTTTCCCAAGTTTAGGGAGTACAATAATGTAAGATGTGTTGCTTTGGGGGGGCACAACCTCACCCGACAGGTAGGAATTATACAGAGGGAGAAGCGTTGGAGCCAGATCATCCACCAGGAGTTTATAAAATTCCCCTGGGAATCCATCTGGACCCGGGGCCTTTGATGATTTAAGGTGTGACATGACCCCCGTCAATTCCTTCAAGGAAACAGGCGCATTTAATGTAGATGTCTCCTTCTCTGTTAGGGACGGTAAGAGATTCAGCCACTCTAGCGGCTTTTGTGGGGGAAGGGGGGTGGCCCAGTATAAGGTCGAGTAATAGTCTTCTAACACCTTATTGACTGCGGCCGGATGCGTATGATGCACTCCGCCACTATTTCTAAGGTTGGAGATATGTACAGGGGGATGTGACCCCTTGGCAAATTGTGCCAGGAGTCTCCCTGCCTTGTTCCCGTGTCGAAACAGACGAGCATCATAGTAAGAGCGATGTATCTGTTCTTTCCTCTCTAATCATGTCATATTCCCTTTTGGCCTCCACCCACCCCTGTTTACTGGAGGGAGAAGGGTCAGAAATAAAGTTGGTACAGTATATGCGCTGCGCAGAGATTGGCTAAATTGCAGTATTTTCCTATGGATTCGTTTCTTTTGGGATGATGCATAGGCCATAATACGGCCCCTGAGCACCGCTTTCCCCACATCCCAGAATAACTGGGGGCAATTAGCATGTTCTGCATTTGTTGTTTTATATTCTAGCCACCAGCCACGCATAATATCCCGGAAAGATTCACTGTTTGCTAGGTACATAGGGAATTTCCACTGGAAATCTGTGCCTCTGACAATAGAATCTGACAGCGTCACACATGAGTGTTTTTTCGAACTTTGGAAAGCAGAGATCCAGAAGCCAGGACACCATCTATGCGGGACCACGAGTCATGGACGTGTGAATAGTGTGAGTATACTCTATCGTCCGGGTGTAGATGTCGCCATGTATCTATCAACCGGGTATTTGTGAGAAAATTACTAAAGACGATGTCATTGGCTGCAGGATGTTCACTCGCCACGCCCTTCCTCCTTCTGTCCTCCTTCGCCTGCGGCACAGAATTGAAATGCCCAGCGATCAGTTGTAGAGAGTGAGAGCTAATCATAAGAAAAGAGGAGAGAGTTTGAAAAAATAGCTTATTAGAATCATAAGGCCCATATATATTATGAATTGCAATCCTATCGGACATGTGGGTAGATAGAACTGAGCAGCGTCTCCCCTCATTGTCATTTGACTTCAGTTGCACAGTGCCCCATAATACTTATTAACCAGAACAAGAACCCCCTCCTTCCGATTCACCGCCGGTGACCCAAACACCTTTCCAACCCATAGCTTTTTCATCCTGTCAAAGGCACAGGGAGAGTCATCGCCTCCAGACTTCCTTCTTCCCATGCTGTGAGGACCAAATGCAAGTGCTAACTAACAAGTCAGCCATCACCGCCAGTCCGGTTACCATTTATACAGAACTTAGTGGCAGACCGTCTGCCCTCTGGTGGTGCAGATTCTAAAACAAGTAAGGATAAAAAAACAACAAAACCAGACCCTGCAATAGAACAAAAAAACGCTTTTTGGCCTGGTGACCCGGAACTGTGATCACAATCCCTTGCATAGCGGCTCCATCGGTGCATCACAGGAGAAGTGCGGCAACTGTCCTGGTTCTTCAGGTCTGCGGCAAGGAAGACCTGCGGCGCCTTTGTTGTTTGGGGGGGGGGGGCTTTGGCCCAGGAGCGGCCGTTGGGAATCTTCTGGTCCCCACGCTGTATCTTTTGAGCCCCTAGTGCTGAGACTGGAGGAGTACCGTCGGGGCGACGCCACGCGTTGCTGGTGTCATGGAGGGCGCAAATGTAACAGGGCAGGTAACCCTTCTGTGGCCTCCTTTGGAGAGCGGAAAGTGGAAAACGACCCTTCCTCATGAAAAACCCTTAGTGTGGCTGGGTATGTAATGGAGAATTTCATCTGACTATTATGGAGGTCGGAACATATGTTAGAGAAGGATGTCCTTTTGCGAGTGGTTTCCGCTGAGAAATCATTGAAAGTAAGCAATTTATGTCCTTGCATATGGAGGTCTTCTTTGCGGCGACGAAAGGCTTGTAACAACGCCATCTTGTCTGTGTAATTTAGGTATTGCACTATGACCTGGCGAGGTCTATCTCTGTGGGCCAGTCCTTGAGCAATCCCTGCTGCTGGTGCCGGCCGCATGTCTGGACCTAAGCGGTGAACCCGTTCAGCTCGGCAGTCATGAGGTAGGTGCAGTATCCGCGGAATGTCTATCTCGCAAAGGCGCAACAAGTCCTTTGCAGCCACATTTTCTGGCACCCCTAGAATACGCAAGTTGTTCCTGTGGGAACAGTCTTCCAAATCTTGCAACTTCTCCCAGAGCTTCTTATTGTCACTCACAAGTGTTGCTATCTGTGAGGTAGAATTCTCCATGGTGTCTTCCACTGTCTGCAGCCGAGATGCCGCCTCCTCCAGCCCCTCACCCTGCTTAGTCACGTCAGCCTGTAACTGTTGTAGGGTATTGGCTACCGTTTTAGCCAGCGTCTCCTGGATATCGGGGGCAATCTGACGGGCTACCTCCCTGGCAATATGTTTGTAGTCCACCTGGGTGAGGGGCAGCTCCTCATCCAGCTCCAACACTTTCTCATCGGACAGCCCTGTGTCCTGTGAGCCACCTGCACCTGCCATCTTGGATCTTTGCGATCCTGTCTTCATCTGCTTTCCAGGCGTTTTTTTGTTGGATTTAACCCCCATTTTTCGTATGAATTGGTCCATACACCGTCAGGGTTACCCGTCTGGTTCGGGCCACCACCGGGATGATATTGCGGCGGTTAGGGCTGGTTTGCACCAGAGGGTCACGTAGCTGCACTCCCTTGCTTCCTCACACCATGGCGCCAGAACCGGAAGCCCAGGTGCAGGCTTTTTTCTCTGAGCAACTATTCCGCAGCAATTCATGGTTTCCCTGTATGTGCCTGTTCATGCTCATGTTACTTAAACACTTTTAATCTTTTCCACTACTGACGCGTTGCCAGCAAATACGACATATTACTTCAGTCGGAGAATCAGAGGCTTGATCAGAAAAGGCCTAGGCTTCTCAGGTTCGGGACCTCTTAGACGGCAAAAAGCTTGTACTGGTTTCCCCGCTGCCACCACTCACCACGGCTGTTGCAGTAATATCAGCAGACTTGTGTGACCGCACTCTACCTTTCTTATATCGGACCCGCACTGTAACTACCTCATCCTTCTCATCCTCCACTGATAATGCCCTCGGCAGCTGTCACTCCAAAGACCACGTTGGATCTGCAGCGTCATCATAATCATCATCATCATGACAAGTGACTAGAAGCCACAGGCACTTTCAGGCATTACGGCTTGGTATTTCTGATGACAGACCAGCTTCCTGATCCTCCTCTGAGGGCATCAGCAATTGGGCGTCAGAGCAGACAAAATCATCCTGTTTGGCCTCTTGATCTTTTGAACCACCTTCTAACCCCAACTGCATTGTGTGGTCAAAGAGTTCTTCAGAATCTGGATTATTTTCAGTGGCCTGTATATTGGGTAGGGACATTCTACCCATGTTTGCTTCCATATGGACTGATGATGATGATGATGATGACATTTGTGGCCGTGACTGAGAGGAAGAGGAGGTCAAAGCGCTTGATTCAGGGTCCAATAACCACTGAAGAACAGATTGACAATGCTGTTCATTAATAAGGCACACAGGAAACCGAACAAGAGAGGACAGGCCTGACGGTCCTGCTGCTGACGATGTTCTTGCTTGTATGTTGGCCGGAGCACTGGAAGCAGTGTACTACCTCTCTCTCCCCTTCCTACACCTGATATTGCTCGCCTACCACCTCTGGTTCTCACCATGTTTAGAATATAGATATGATATCTATGATATAAGATACAACAACAAAAGAACGTATGTGAGCTGTAACCACTGAAAAAAATCCACACACAATATACTGGGTATAACAGATGTGAGAAGACCAAAATACACTTTTGGCCACTATGTATAAATTGGCAAATCCAATATGCAGCCTGCAATACCAAAGCTAAGTATTGCTGTGACTGCAATGCTGTCTATGGACAGGAAAATGCTTGTTGCAAAAATGCTAGTCTAACCTTGCTAAACACTCCACTAATCTCACTACTTATCTGTCTTAATCGAAATGGCAGCATGCATGGAAACAATGAGACACTGAGAGAGCACTCTATCCACCACAGTGAGTGAGCTGAAAATGGCGTCCAAAACGCATCACTGAGTTTTATGAGATGGTCATGTGATTTTAGCAGCCAATGGGACCCCTACACCTCAGCAATGACGTTTCTGACACTTCTATGTGCTCTGCACTGATTGGCTGGCAGAAAGGCACTCGAACGAACAGTAAAATTTCCGGTTTGGTTTGCGTTCGAGAAAATCAAAATGTTTCACTCAAACCTAACTTTTCTTGAACAGTTTGATCAACACTTATAACCAGTAGGAAGAGGGAAATTGTGTTCCCTGCTCTAGTGAGACCATCTGTATGGCTGTAAGTGTGGGGTTTATGCGATAGTCCCTGTATCTGTATTCTGTCAGTACTTACACCTAGTCACTAATAATTCGAGAGCTCAACTCAATTGAAGAGGCATGTAAGAAGATTCCAGGTTTATTTCAGATAGAATTGCTGGTTACAATAGTGTGAAGATAAAATGACCAGGGTAAACAGAAGGACACAGAAAGCTTGTACAGAAAAGTAGGGGAAAATAGATGCCAAAATGAGTGAGAGGGGAGGAGCTATAACATCACAGGTAGGGTAAAGCAAGAGAGGAAGGTGGTCAAACTAACAAGGAGCAATGCAGTATGACATAGATACATGTCAGTGAATAAAACCAAGTCCTGGGACATGACAATCTGGAATATTGTGTCCAGCTCTGGAGACCTTACCTACAAAAAGATATTGATAAAATAAAATGGGTCAAAAGATTACTATCAAAATCTAAATCAACTGTAAATGTGAAATAAAGGAATATATTACATATATATAATTCTTGGATTAATATATATATATATATATATATATATATATATATATATATATATATTTTTTTTTTTTTTTTTTTTGTTATCATGCTTTGAAACAAAGCTATACTATATATACACAAAAAACACAAAAATGCAACAGCTCACCGCAATGGCAAGACGCAGACCTACCACAGGCATGAAAATAGTTAAAGGGGCGTGGCTAGTGGCATGACTGAGTAGCCGCATGCACTGCTCTCCTTCCCTGCTCCACGAGGACCCTGAGCTGCCGCTGAGAACCCTGGGCTGCCCACAGGAGTGCCGGAATGCCGGGAGGCATATGGAGGGGAAGTCTGCGGTGAGTGTGGCCCCCTGGAGAAGCTGGCGGACACTGAAGATGCCGGTACCGGGAGTCTGAGGGCGCTGGGACTCTGTGTTTCAGTGGAAAGACGTGGTGAGCTCTGTGGGAGCATTCCCCCTCCCCTTGCTGTGAGGGAATGGGAACCCAGGACTACAAAAGTCTGGCGGCTAAAGCTGATGGCGGTCTGCAACGACGGTGCCCGTGGCAACACAGTTCTGCAGTATTATAACTCCCTAAAAGGAGTGGATAAGCAAGTGAACTGGCTTGTCTTTGATCGGACCCTGCTGGCCTAGGACAGTGTATTTGCCACAAATGTCTTTTTAATTGCCTGCTCTGCCTGCTTTATGCTTTGCAGCCTTCTCACACAGAGGTGGAAGGAGTCAACTGTGGCAGCCTACAGCCTAATCATTACATCTCACCCAAGCAGAATAATCCTGGACATCAGGGCTTAACTGCTCTGAAAGTAAGGCCATACAAGTGGGCTCCTGTGGTAGGGTGAGTCTGCTGGTTACCAGCTTATAACATGCTAACCCCTTTGGATCCCCATGTACAATTTAACACATGCAGTATCTCTGAGAACAATGTGAGAAGAGTTGAACTTGAAAATGATTGAATTGGTGGGCAGGATATACTCGCATACACTAAGAGAAGTGCATAAGGTGGGCTCGCGGCAACAATTGTGGCTGTATAGGTGGACAGAGGAGCCTCCCCTGCTATCCTCCTCTTTTGTTTATTTGGGACATTGAATTACTGCCTATAAGGTGCTTCTTAGCCCCCCGCTAATCCTACCGATGAATCAAAGCACCTCTTTTTTCTTTCAGCTGTCTGGGCACAGTCTTCTCCCTACTGTTTTGGGATCCATGTTGCCAGGGGAGCCATAGGCTTGTGACATGAATGAATTTCATCTCCTTTATCAGAGAACTTTAACTGAAGATACTGTGACGGCTGGTGACTATTTTCATAGGAATTGGAACTTTCTGACAAAAAAGAACGGCAGCTTCCCCCCCCCCCCCCAAATGTGGTGTTGGAGGAGATTGTCTACCCAGGGACCGTGTCTTCTGATTTCCTGCTGATCAGACAGGATTTTCAGAACATGTGGGACCGTATGAGCCTGATTGAGAAGGAGTTACCATCCTTAGAGGCTAATGTTCAGAAGGTTTGTACAGAGGTAAAAGAGATAAAAAAAAGAGAATAGTCAGATTCGTGCTAAACTAATTGACATGGAAGATCGTACCTGCTGGGGAAATATTCGTATTATTGGTTTAGGGGAAGGGGTGGAGGGGCAGGACCCGATTAAACTTTGCCATCAATGGTTGTTGGAGACCTTTGGCCAGCCGCCTCTATCCCAATTGTTTGGTTAGAAAGAGCCCACCACATTCCTACTAAAAAGCCTCCAGTTGGTAGTAAGCCCAGAATTATGATTGTAAAGGTCTTGTGTTCTAGTGACCGCGATATCATCTTAAAGAAAGCAAGAGAAATGGGAGGGATCTTACATAATGGGGTTAGAATCTTTTTTTCCCCTGATTATTCCAGGGAAACACAGCTTAAAAGAAGTTCTTTCAGAGATACAAAGAGGCGGCTGGCCAGAGCTGGGATATCATTCTCTTTATTGTTCCCTGCCAAATTACGTTTGGTTTATAGTAACTCAGTTCGCTTTTTTGATAACTCTGCCAACTTGGTTGAGTGGTTGGACGCTGAGGGTATAGGGAATTAGATATTTGTGATTATTCTAGCGGCAGCATAGAATGATGTA
The DNA here is from genome assembly GCF_027789765.1 of Dendropsophus ebraccatus. Taxonomy (NCBI): domain Eukaryota; kingdom Metazoa; phylum Chordata; class Amphibia; order Anura; family Hylidae; genus Dendropsophus; species Dendropsophus ebraccatus. Next base: position 37,811,077 of record NC_091466.1, read on the forward strand.
AGTACACTCACCGGCCACTTTATTAGGTACACCTGTCCAACTGCACGTTACCACTTAATTTCTAATCAGCCAATCACATGGCGGCAACTCAGTGCATTTAGGCATGTAGACATGGTCAAGACAATCTCCTGCAGTTCAAACCGAGCAGGTGATTTGAGTGCCTTTGAACGTGGCATGGTTGTTGGTGCCAGAAGGGCTGGTCTGAGTATTTCAGAAACTGCTGATCTACTGGGATTTTCACGCACAACCATCTCTAGGGTTTACAGAGAATGGTCCGGAAAAGAAAAAACATCCAGTGAGCGGCAGTTCTGTGGGCGGAAATGCCTTGTTGATGCCAGAGGTCAGAGGAGAATGGGCAGACTGGTTCGAGCTGATAGAAAGGCAACAGTGACTCAAATAGCCAACCGTTACAACCAAGGTAGGCAGAAGAGCATCTCTGAACGCACAGTACGGCCAACTTTGAGGCAGATGGGCTACAGCAGCAGAAGACCACACCGGGTGCCACTCCTTTCAGCTAAGAACAGGAAATTGAGGCTACAATTTGCACAAGCTCATCGAAATTGGACAGTAGAAGATTGGAAAAACGTTGCCTGGTCTGATGAGTCTCGATTTCTGCTGCGACATTCGGATGGTAGGGTCAGAATTTGGCGTTAACAACATGAAAGCATGGATCCATCCTGCCTTGTATCAATGGTTTAGGCTGGTGGTGATGGTGTCATGGTGTGGGGAATATTTTCTTGGCACTCTTTGGGCCCCTTGGTACCAATTGAGCATCGTTGCAACGCCACAGCCTACCTGAGTATTGTTGCTGACCATGTCCATCCCTTTATGACCACAATGTACCCAACATCTGATGGCTACTTTCAGCAGGATAATGCGCCATGTCATAAAGCTAGAATCATCTCAGACTGGTTTCTTGAACATGACAATGAGTTCACTGTACTCCAATGGACTCCACAGTCACCAGATCTCAATCCAATAGAGCATCTTTGGGATGTGGTGGAACGGGAGATTGGCATCATGGATGTGCAGCCGACAAATCTGCGGCAACTGTGTGATGCCATCATGTCAATATGGACCAAAATCTCTGAGGAATGCTTCCAGCACCTTGTTGAATCTATGCCACGAAGAATTGAGGCAGTTCTGAAGGCAAAAGGGGGTCCAACCCGTTACTAGCATGGTGTACCTAATAAAGTGGCCGGTGAGTGTATATGGCAGTTATGTGGTGGAGCGAGGAGGAGCAATGTGTAGCTTGGTAGAGGGTTGTGCATGGCGTCATGCACGACAGCTGGGGTGCGATCAGGGTGGGTGGGGGTGAGCTGAAGGGGGGGAGGGTTTTTTTGGGGAGCGGCAGATGTGGGAGGGGTTGGGTTTCTTGTTTTTTTTGTTTGTTTGTTTTTTTCCTCCTTTTTTTCCTGTCCCTTCTGAGGAAGCATTGGCATCTATATCGGGAAACACCTCACCTGGCCCGGGTGGGTTACCTTTCCAGATTTACAGGAAATACTCTGCCGTTGTTCTGCCCACACTCGTCAAGGTATTGAATGAATCCTGTAAAGGGGGGATGCTACCTCAGTCTATGAGAGAAGCCCATATAATTTTGTTGGGGAAAAAGGGGAAGGACCTGAAACTGGTTGAATCATACCGCCCTGTTTCGCTCCTCAACACAGATGTTAAGCTTTTTGCAACAGTTCTAGCTAGAAAAATCAGCAGAGTTATACCGCAATTGATAGGAGAGGAACAGGGGGGCCTTATGCCTAATAAGACAACATCATCAAACTTCATTCGGCCATCTTAGAGCGTGGCGAGGGGGCCCACTCCATCCTGTCGCTGGACGCAGCCAAGGCCTTCGACAGGATGGAGTGGGGGTACCTCTGGGAGGTTGTAGCTAAGTTTGGTTTTTGGCCTTCTCTATTGGGGCGTATTAAAACATTTTATCAGGATCCAGAAGCCCGCCTGTTAATCAATGGTAATCCTTCAGAACCCTTTTCCCTCAGCCGTGGGACCTGGCAGGCCTGTCCACTTTCCCCCTTTTTATTTTCACTTTATATTGAACATTTGGCGCAGTGGGTCAGGACACGGATGGACTATGAAGGGTTCGGTATAGAGGGCAGTAGAAATAAACTTTTAATGTATGCTGACAATATACTTTTGTTAATTAGACCCCGACAACAAATTAACTAGTATCGTTGCTGAACTGAGTGAGTATATTATTCTGTCAGGCTTATCCATTAATTGGGATAAGTCATCTCTGCTTGTTTTGGGATCCTCCTCCTCTGTTGTTGCGGGTAAATTAAGGGTTTTGGGGCCTGCTGAGACTTTTAGATTATTTGGGCATTAAGGTAGGATCCAATGCCAGCGATTTCTGCGAGCTGAATATTAAGCCGTTTGCTAAAAATCTTGAAAAAAAAAATCAATGTGTGGAAAAAACTACCAGTATCAATGGCAGCAACATACTGTACCCAGAAATCATATAATCAAAAGAGAAATTTTATTAGTCATGATCAAAGATAAAATACAATAAAATCATGGAATAAATCAGAACAGCTGATTGCAACAGAACGCATGGGAAAAGTGCATATGTAAAAGTGCCACAATACAAAAAAATCTTGCAACGATGCAGAGAATGTATAATAAATAGTTAGGGGCGCATCGCATGGGCAAGAGTGTGAACTAGCACTTTAGGTAATGCTTTATCAGTAGTGTACTCCATGGTATTAATTTTGTGACACATGTTGTCTATTGTAGTGAGAGCCCTACTGTGTTTATAGATAGGTTAAGCTACTGTGTCAAGATACCTAACTATTTATTATACATTCTCTGCATCGTTGCAAGATTTTTTTGTATTGTGGCACTTTTACATATGCACTTTTCCCATGCGTTCTGTTGCAATCAGCTGTTCTGATTTATTCCATGATTTTATTCCATGATTTTATTGTATTTTATCTTCGATCATGACTAATAAAATTTCTCTTTTGATTATATGATTTCTGGGTTTCTTGTAGGTATTTATATTGTTGTGCTGTAGTGTGACCCAGAGTAATACCCCCATTTAAGATATATCTGCACTGGCGTTATTCACTTTTGGGGTGTTATATCAGCTATTACATATTTGTTGATTCAGTATCAATGGCAGACAGATTAGCCATAATTAACCTCTTAAGGACTCATGACGTACCCATATGTCATGCGCCCGCAAGAGGTGTTCAGAGCGGGGCCACACGGCGACCCCGCTCTGAACTGCTGCGGTCCCGGGTGCCACATGTAGCCCGGGGCCGTGGCTATTAGCGGGCACGGTCCGATCGCCGTGCCCACTAATACAGTAATCGGATGCAGCTGTCAAAGATGAGAGCTGCATCCGATTACCGGATGCATCACTTCCCTGGTGTCTAGTGGGGTGGATCGCTCTGGGACGTTGTCCCGGAGGAGCGATCCACACATCATTACCGTCCGGGTGTCAGCTCCAAAATGCCCTGCTCGGCACTCAGATGCTTTCGGCTGCAGCAGCTGTGAATAAATGAAGTTTGGAATTTACATTAGTTATTTTGCTTTGAAACAAAGCTATACTTATATATATCTGAAATCCAGGTCCAGTCTACTGTAGGTACATTTTTAGTCTTGCGCTCAGTAGTGTAGCTACCATGCAGGCAGACCACACAGCAGCCATGGGGCCCTCGGCAACACATGTGGCTTGCCTCCATTGTACTATGGTACTAGCTACCCTTCCAGCACTGACAGCTCACCAACAGAGCCCCCCCCCCTCCCGGCAGCTGCTGGCACGATCCTCTACTCCGCCTCCTCCTTGTGCACAGACACAGCTCACCTCCAGGCACAGTTAACAGTTTAGGAACCCCCTCAGAGACAGCTGACCACCCGCAGCGTACCCTGTCCCCAGCGACAGCTCACTGACTGCACCCCCCCTCCCCCATAGATTTATGGGGCACCGTACAATTTTCTGCTTTGGGGCCTCATGAATCCAATCTATTTCCTTGTTTCCTGGTTGAAAAAAAGAGACTAAATACATTAAGTCTGTCCAGTACAGAGTGTCAGGGCTCAATGTGTCTGTCAATCACATGACTGCCTTCTCTCTCAGCGCAAAGATGAAGTCTTTAATAAGATAAATCCTATTTTATTGGTGCTTGTCTATCACTCTAAGAAGCTCCCTGGAAAGCATTTTTAAGTGATTTAAGGGGATTACCTTGATTTATTTCCAGCCCTCATGCAGAGGCATAACTATTGGTCTTTTGCTGGTGCAGCCCCAGGTTGTACTTCTGGGTTTACATTTTCACCCTATCATATTGCGATTGTGAGGACTGTGAGTGGTATGGGAACTTTTGTACAATATACCTTAGCACATAGGATATGAGACCTAGGCGACTGGGGTTGCACTGTCAAGCGAAGACCATCCACAAGATTGTGGGTTACATACTGATACATGCTATTTATATGCACAAGCCAAAAAGACAGAAATGGCTGCACATCGCACCCATGGCTGACACGAAAGCTTGTTCAGCTACATTTAAAACCAACATCAGAAGTTAGTATATAATTTGGCCAAACCATATTGCCTCATGTACCACGTGCAGGTCTTCTGATACACATGAGTCCCTAACCAAACATCATCACTGTGCCGGTCAGCGACCACAATCCCCGCAAAACGTGCGCAAGCAGAGAAGAGGGGCCACGGAATGGCCCTGCAACCCCATTGTCACAGGACCAGACCCAAAAGGGCACCCCAAACCCCGCAGGCGCCACCGGCGGAAAAAGTGGACGACATGCTATTTATATCCCTTTCATAGTTTGGATGCTCATGAGTACTGTCCAGATTTTCTTGGTTTAATCATCAGTGTACTGCATGACATAGTGATGCTATTATTGCCATCATAGTGATGCTATCATTATTTGGTCCGACTAGAAATATTAGCTTTCTGCACCAAGACATCAGGTGTTATGGTCCCGTTTATTTGAAATAATTAAAAAAATATACAGCACCTCCTGTCATAGCTGATAATAGCTACCGTCATTGCATGGAGTTCTTCTTGTTCCTTCTCATTCTAAGGAGGAAATGCCACCAGGTGTAACTCTGGAATCACTTGACATGGGAAAGCTGATCACACTGTTACCCTCTCTCAGGACCTAACCCCCACCGCGCCTGTAAATAAAGACAATGACCCCGGCTTTGGCCAAAAAAAGCAGCCAATTTTATTAACAAACAATCAATTAACATAAACACAATTATGCAATAAAAACTGCTAAACCCAGCTATCTGAACTAGAACAGGCTAAAAACCATAACCTGACGCCCATAAATTGTACCATCAATGTATATGGCTATCACCATCTCACCACTGACCCCTAGCCGATTCCCACAGGATCAGGGGCCCTACCCCAACTCTGATTACACTGGCCGATTATCCAAAACCCCCAAATTACTCCCCGGACACCTCCCTGTCAGGAGACAACAATTCTCCAAGTCTCCCGATGATCCTTAATCAAAATGAGGGGGGAATGGGGGTGCACCTTGCCTCGTGCACCCCCCTTTCGTTCCAATTTTGTTTACCCCAAGGACCCCCCAACCCGCCAACAGCTGCTATGACAAAAACAAACGTCCCCACTGTGCCATAGTGACTAACCGTCTATAGCCCAGCTGCCTAACCTTAAACCTTATACTGCTGCTCCCATGTGCCGAATGCGTTACACAGAAGAGCCTGACTATTTATACCCCACCCCTACCTCCCCTACTTCTCCCCTTCGAAACCCCCACTCGGAGCAGTTCCTCTGTTAACCCCCTCTGTGCCATTTCCCCTGTCATGCTGGCCTCCCTTAAACTCTGTTTCGTCCGGCCTTCTCTTTATATGTTCTGTTGGAGGGGGAGAACATTTCAGGATTTTTCAATTCAACTTAACTTTTTTCAATGAGAAGGGGGTCAAACGACACATCAAACATATTGAGAATTGCACAAGAAAAACAAAGATGTAGCTGTATATCCATTTTTGCAGTGCATTTCCGCTCATCTGCGGTTGAAATGGGCACAGAAGCTTTGCCCTTGTCATACGCAGTGGGGCCTGGCTGTCAGTGATAGCGGGACACCCACCATAACTGCTGGAGCCCGAGGCACGCTGGAATCCTGGCAGTTGTATGGGAACTATAAGCAGATTAGACTAATCTAACCTGCTGTTAGTTCCCTATTGCACACAGGGTGCTAAAGCATGAAGGTATGGTAAGGCCGTTTGGAGCACTGCCCCACCCCCAGAGTGCTAAACCGTCCTACCACTGGCCAGGCCGCTCGACTGATAATCATCATCAGAGAGAATAAAGGATGTCCTGTATGAGGATGCAAACAGCAGAACCATGGTCTTCTGTCAGAGCCTCTTAGTACAACCTGGCATCATTCTCTTCAAGCACAGTTAGCTTGTTCTTACTGATTACAGACAGACTGTTATGCAGCTTGGAAACACCTACACCTACAGTTCAGTCTCCTATGTTCTGTCCTTCCAGTCAGCTAGATCCCTTAGGTCCTTATATAGCTGTGGAGCAATTTACTTGGGAATTCCTTAGTCAGTTCCAGTAAGAGACAAAGAGATTAAAAGAAACCAAACCTGAGGAACTTTCCAAGGCCTGGCCTGAAGGCCAGGACCCGACCATGGGTTTTGTGTTAATTTCTGCAAGTGTTCCTGAGCTAGCTCTGCTGGGCTAGTGAAACCTGCGGTGAGGCTACTATAGACAGGGACCAAGGACTTATCTTCTTCCTTAAAGGGGTAGTCCACCCAAAAAAAATTTCTTTCAAATCAACTGGTGTCATAAAGTGCCAGAGATTTGTAATTCACTTCTATTAAAAAATCTTAAGTCTTCCAGTACTTATCAGCTGCTGTGTGTCCAGCAGGAAGTGGTGTTTTCTTTCCAGTCTGACGCAGTGCTGTCTGCTGCCACCTCTGTCCATGTCAGGAACTGTCCAGAGCAGGAGCAAATCCCCATAGAAAACCTCTCCTGCTCTCTAGACTGGAAATAATACAACTTCCTGTTGGGCATACAGCAGCTGATAAGTACTGGAAGGCTTGAGATTTTTTAATAGAAGTAAATTACAAATCTCTGGCACTTCATGGCAGCAGTTGATTTGAAAGAAAATTTTTTTGGGTGGACTACCCCTTTAAGTACCCTGGTACAGTACCTTAGACCGGAGCTTTAGAACATTAGCAGTTTTGAAATAGCAACTGAAGCCAGTTAACTTAAGCCGATTGTCTGGAAAAATAATAAGCCATAATAAGATCTATTATGGTATATTTTTATATTTTTGTATGAACTACAGTATGGTGCCATTGTTGATGACCCATACACTTTAATATGATAATGTTTAATTAAATTTTAACAAACTCTAAAATTTTCTTTTTCTTTCTTCCTTTCTTGTTCTTTTTTTTTAAATAGGTCATTAGACAACCCAACACCACCCTACACCCCCAAGCTGAGTCGCAGGTGAGAAACAACTGTGCTTTTGTGGGGTACTTTTTCTGATAGGGTTGATGAATATATTTGCAGCCCGTGCATCTTTGACTAGTCATGCTGGTGAGATTGAGGATAAAAAAAACTATTTTAAATGAGTATCCCCAAGTGGAACCATTAACATGGAAGCAAACAATCATTTTTTTCTCTTCTAGAAGTATGGAGTCTCCGAATCTGATCTGTACTGGTGAATTCTTGCTGGCCAACCTGCAAGAAGATGATGTGGGGCATATGTCAGACCCTGAACCTGATGCCCAGAACTGGCAGCACACTGTGGGCAGGGAGGTAGCTCAGCATCTTACTGCAAAGGAGCGAGCACGGCAGGAAGTGATACATGGTGGGTCCTTGTTTGGGTATACTGTGAACATTGATGTATTACCTTCTGCCCCTGATCCTCAGGTGGTCCCTTCAGTACATTTAACTTTTGTTTTCTCCTTCTCAGAACTGTTTATGACAGAGACCTCCCATCTTCGGGTCCTGCGAGTTCTTGACCACATATTTTACCAAAGGATGCGCAAAGAGAATCTCCTCTCTACTGAGGAACTTTTGCTTGTGTTTCCTAATCTCCCTGAGCTGATTGAGATGCACAGTAAGGATTTATGTTCTCCCAAGGATTTATTGACCTAAGCTGCATGAGAATAAAGGAACATGCAGAGTTGCTTACATTCTGTCTTCTTTTAGACTATTTTGTAGAACTCATGAAGAGGATGAGGGAGGAAGGACCAGTTGTCAAGGAGATTGGAGACCTCATGTTGTCTCGAGTAAGTATTGTTGCTTGTGCATTGGTGGCTATAGTATCATTGGACCCAGTTTTGGATTAGAGATTGGTGTTTTGAAAGTGACCATGAGAGAGAGGGACAGCAATTTAGAAGCCTTTACATTGTGTTTACATTGATATTACCATATCTACATTGCTTTACAGTTCTCCATCCTAGATAATTTGTGTCTTCCTCTGGAAGACTGCTTAAGTTCTAGGGGTGACTGGCCTCTTATGCTGCGTTTACACGGAGCGATAATTTGCCCAATCAATCGTTTAACAATTTTGAAGCAATGATTTGGTTTTTATAACGATCAGCGTTTAGATGAATAAATCGTTAGAAAAATCGTTAGAAAATTAGTTAAAAATCGTTATTGCGATCGTTTTTAAGATTGCTTAAGCCCATCTTTTACATAGGGTTAATTGGTGAAAGACTGTTTACACGAACCAATCTGAGAATTATAGACGAACGACGATTTAAGAACATGTTGAAAGATCAAAATGAAAGATTTCTCGCACGTCGTTTGATCGTGTGCTGTGTTTACATGTTACGAAGTGCGCTCGTTTATGCAAAAATTTTAACGATAATCATTCAGTGTAAACGCAGCATTAGGGTGTTGTCCGTTGCAAATACAGTATGTGACTGTATTAATTTACTTCTCCAGCATTAGTTACGCATGGCCCCAACATCCGCCATGTCAAGGTTCCCTATTTGTTTCTAGTGTAGCGTACAGCAGCTTTGTGTATTTTGTGGAAGAAATAGATCCATGCCATATTTTACTTATCTGACTTTTGGTTGGCTTGAGGAACAATTTTACTTATTGCACCTATTTATAATATTGCCCTTGTTGTTAAAGTGTCACTGTTATAACATTTAAATCTTAAATCAACAGTAGATGTGAAATAAAGCAAGTTTTCAATGTACATTCATTATTAGTTATCATGGAAAACACAGCACTTCCTGTGTTCAAAGAGTCTAAACATAGGATGTCCAGTGTTTTCCTGGTCATTTGAGCACTCAGAGAAAAGGCAGTCATTTGATCGACAGATACATTGAGCCATGACACTCCTTACTGGCCAGACTTTATGTTTAGTCTTGTGTTTTCTTTTATATTTTGAATTAGTGATATTAACTCTTTCCTTGGTTTACCCCCCCCCCCCCCATCTTCTGTTTTCCTTACTTGCTCTTCTGTCTCTTTTTTCTTTCTTAAATTCTCTCTTTTTCTGATGTACTTCTTTTTGTAGCGTCCCTCTCAGAAATGCTTTTAACCCCTTCATGACGGAGATCATTGGTGCCAGGATATCCGGGCCAAATTAATGCAATGTTCCTCCCTGCCTTCTAAAGGCCATATTACACGGGCCCGACTCTGAGGAGCAAACGAGCGATATGAGCATTGTTTGTTCTTGCTCCCCAGCGGGTGAGTCTGGGGAAGGCTGGGAGAAGTTGCAGGGGGGCTGCCCGGGTGATCGCTGCTCATCCGGGCAGCCCATAGGATATAGCTGCGGTCTGCTGCCGACGCTCCTATTCCATGGAGCTGCGGTAGCAGATCGCTGCTATACAAGTTGTTTGTCTTTCAACATGTTGAAAGACAAACGACTTCAACGATCATCGTTCCGTGGAATAGGGCATTAGGAGCCATAGCGCTTTTATTTTTCCACCTACGGGGCTGGTTGAGGTGTCGTTTTTTGCACCATGATCTCTAGTTTTAATTAGCATCATATTGGTGTAAGAGAAAAATTTGGATTGCTTTTTATAAATTCTTTCCTGATTTATAATTTTAAAAAGTCAGCAATCCTGGTGTGTTTTATTTTTTTTTTCCGTTTATGCCGTTCACCGTGTGGAAACAATAATGTTATACTTTAATAGATTGTACAATTCCACACACTACGATATGTAATATAGTAAATTTTTTTACATATTTTTATTTTTATAATGGGCATAGAGGTATTTTAAACTTTTATTTAAAGGGGGGGGGTTATAAGGGTTGTTTAATACTTTTAAAAACATTTTTTTTTTTATTTACACTTTTTTCACACTTTTATTTTACTGTAAAACATGTTGTAGCATAGCATAGATCAGTGTTATCAGCAATCTGTTCATAGAGTCTGCCTGAGAGCAGACTCTATACATAGATAGCCGATCCAGCCAGGCCCGCTTCTGCCATGAGGCGGAATGAGCCTTCCGCATCAGGCGGCAGATTTTGCGGTCCGGCAGGGGGGCGGCATTATGTCCCCCCTGCTGTCATTTTTGTTAAGTATCACTTAACAAAAATGACAGCGGCCGCTCACCTGTCCCGTCACCCGCGCTCTCCACATCCCGTCAGGTCCCGCGATGTCACCCTGCAGCTGTCACGGACCTCCAGGCTGTGGTGTGTGCCCGGGGTAGGTGGGGGACGCGATCACCCCACTCACTCACCACAGCCTGGAGGTCCGTGACAGCTTCAGGGCGACGTTGCGGGACCTGACAGGATGTGGAGACAGCGGAGAGCGCGGGCCAGCTGCAGCGTGGGACAGGTGAGTGGCTGGCTGGGGGGGGGAGGGGGAATGCCGGCCATCACTCGGGGCGGCCGCCTGGGGTTTGCCTCAGGCGGCAGAAACCCCAGAATCGGCCCTGGATCCAGCTTACCTCCCTCCATTGGTACAAGCGCTTGTGCTTGTCCTGTCACTGACTACCTAACTCCTAGATGACCCTGGGCGTACCAGTACGTCCTGGGCCGCCTAGGGGACTTCAGAGCGGTGCCGTGCGGCGGCCCCGCTCTGAACCGATGTGTAGCCTGGGACCGCGGCTATTAGCGGGCACGGTCCGATTGCCATGTCCGCTAATTAAGTTTTCAGATGCAGCTGTCAAAGTTGAAAGCTGCATCTGAAAACTTACTGCAGCCGTTCCGACGTGATCGCGGAGGGGCGATCCTTGCTTCTGACCTGTGGCGGAGTCTGTGCCGTAATGGCGCTGATCCCTGCTCGGCACTCCATTGTTTTCGGCTGCAGCATCGAATGCCGATCTCATGGATCTATGCAGTATTACTATACTGCATAGCTCTCAATGAGAGATCAGTGTACTTATACTAGAAGCCCCCAGGGGAGCTTCTAGTAGAAGTGTAAAAAAAGTGGTGTTATTAATAAAAAGCCCCCTCCCCTAATAAAAGTTTTCTAATCACCCCCCTTTTCCCATGTTATAAAAATAAATAAATAAATGAACATGTTTGTTATCGCCACGTGAGTACTTGCCCAAAATAATTTATTCCTGAAAATTTAATTCCTGATCTCGCACAGGAAATGGTGTAAGCGCAAAAAAATCCCAAGGTGCAAAATTGCGCATTTTTGGTTGCATCAAATCCAGAAAAATTGTAATAAAAAGCGATCAAGGTACGAACAAAAAGTACACATCATGGCGCAAAATGGCGATAAAAGCGCTATAAGCATGGGAATAGAGCGATTTTAAGGAACATATATTTGTTAATGGTTTGAATTTTTTAAAAGCCATCAAATAAAATAAAAGTTATACATGTTACATATCATTGTAATCATAACGACTTGAGGAACATATATAACAAGACAGTTTTACCCCAGGGCGAACGGCATAAAAACAATTTTCACCACCCATTTAATTTTTTTCTGCTTTTGCAGTGTACTTTATGAAAAAATTAAGCCTGTCATTGCAAAATACAATTAGTGGCGCAAAAAATAAGGGCTTATGTGGGTTTCTAGGTGAAAAAATGCAAGTGCTATGGCCTTTTAAGCACAAGGAGGAAAAAACGAAAATGCTAAAATTTTAATTGGCCCGGTCCCCTAAGGGTTAAATGCTGCGAAGATGACAGGCAGCTGAGGGATCACAGCTGCCTGTCATTATCCTCGGCCCCTGACACACCAATGTTTGCGGGACCGCTCTCACTGCAGCAGCCCTGCACACATCAAAACCCCCTGAAGTCAGGTATGTACATATATGCTTTTTCTGCATGGGGCATGTGCGGCAGGAACGTGTATATGTATGTATGTATGTATGTGTGTGTGTGTGTGTGTGTGTGTGTGTGTATATATATATATATATTGGGGGCAGGAAGGGGTTAAAACGTCTTATGCCTACTAAGCCAGTTCATTTCCAGGAATTCTTTTGTTTTTTTTCTTGGATCTTTAGTAATGTAAACTAATGTGGATTAATCTGCCATGGTGCATTGCCTCTTTTCTCTCCTTTCAATAGTTCTACATATAAATGTTTTATGGTCCAATACTCACCTGGCCATGTACTTTACATATGTTATATCTTAATATCTTCTCACTGCCCAGTGCCAGAATTTCTTCCTTAAAATCTAATAACTTTTCATCCTATCCCCCATTCCCCTCACGTTCCACATGACCAGCTTTGTACTCATTCCCCGCCTCTATACGCCTTTTTTCTCACCTGGAAAGTGAGCCTACTGCATACGCCCATATCTACCAATGGGAAAAAGAATATTAAAACAGCAACAAACTCTGAACTGAAGAAAAAAAGCTCCATGCCCTCCCTCCCCTGCCAACAAACCCATCCCCTCCCCTCAACTGTCTGGCCCTCCTTTCAACCCACCTGCCACTTCTGGGCCCTACACTTGAGGTTAACTCGCTAGGCACGACCCTTTAAAACCATATTTCCATTATCTTTATTTATTTCACTTCAGACCCTGAGAAATCGCCCACTTTGCAGCTACTCCTGTCAAGTAGAAGAACCACACCTTCCCTTCCCATTCTACCCTCAGTTTTATGGGCAACATTAATGAATATTTGACTCCATTGTTCCTTAATCTTTTCTTCATCTCAATTAACTTTGCCCTTGCCTTCTTTGCCTTAACCCCTTAAAGTGACACTGTCACCCCTTTGTGCATTCTGACATCTCTACACAGGTGTAAAGGGTAAATTTAGTGGTTTTCATACCTTATTTCATATCATACGTCATGGTGCTTGTTCAAGTAAAAAGTGTCCTTTTATGAACTGCAGATTGTATCAAGTGGGCGTGGCCTCGTGGCATTAGCGCCACTTAGCCCCGCCCACAACAGCACCGTTGGCCATCCATCAGATCATTGCTCTATTATAATGGTCAGCAGCAGACCATCTAAATAGATTGCTGAGCCAGGATCAGCGTCATTCCGATGCTGAGCCCCGGCCGGCTCATCAGAACGGATCTCCCCTCCGTGATCACATCACGGGGGGGAGATCCCCCACTAGACACCAGGGACAGGGGGCACATAGACTCTTCAAATGCAGCTGTCAGCTTTGACAGCTGCATTTGAATAGTTTGAATAGCAACCGGGGACTGCAGGCTGCAGAGAGGGCTCATGCATTGTTAAGGGGTTAATTGTGAAGTCTTAACATCAGGGCCTGATTAAGGTTTGTGGAGGCCCTGGGCGACAATTTTGTTGGAGGCCCCCCACTCCCCCCCCCCAAAAAAAAAAAACAAAAAAAAAACCTATACCGCGATCTATACAGATGGCAGCTTACTGTAGGCGACTTATCACAGACCCCTCCTCCTTGCTCTGTTATGCATGTGATGGTTACTAGAGGCTGCAGTGCAGAGGAAGATTGAAAGCCCTAGAGACAGGAGCGGGAAGGGCTGAGTACCAGGGTAAGTTCTCACATTGTGTTTGTGTTAATAACGCAATGTGAGAACCTAGCACTTTCTGTGTGCTCCTACTCACTGTATTAGGGCCGTATTATACGGCCTTATATCCTGGGTAAGTAGCGCCATTCTGCTAGATTGGCACTCGCTTACAGAGCCTATTATAAGGCTGGATCAGCCATTGGTCGCACATCACTATTAAACATGGCGATGTGGAAAGACGTCAATCAGTTAATGGGGGGGAGTTTGATAGGGAGAAGCATTGTGGGTATTATGGCATAGAGCTATATATTTTTGTTAAACTCGTAGCACTCCTAAAGAATATTTTTCTAAAAAAATCAAAAGAAATGTCATTCAGTGACTCACAGGTGACGTCTTCTTTGATCTGAGGCGTCACTTTCCGTTTCCTCTCCATCCGGCCCAGACCACTGTGATAATTTCTTGCAGCTACAATTCATCTCTTCATTATTCTTTGTGCGTACATCACATACCCCTTCTCTTCTCCTTCTGGTATTCTTACAATTCTTAAATTGTTCCTCTGTGACCTGTTTTCGAGATCTGTTAGTTTTCTTTTCATTTGCTTATTATCTGTTTGGAGTTTTACCATTTCCTTCTTCCTTTTAGAGACCTCATCTTCCACTAATACAACACTCTGCTTCATTAAACTCTCAAACTTCCAAACAAATGTGTATACCCGACCTCGAATTCAGAATATTTACCTCACCACAGGGAATCTATAACCCTTAATGGAGAATTCTGGCGAAAATTTTTATTCAAGTATTGTATTGCCCCCCAAAAGTTATACAAATCACCATTATACACATTATTACGTGAAATGCTTATAAAGTGCTTTTTTCCCCTACACTTACTACTGCATCACAGCTTCACTCCCTGGATAAAATGGTGATGTTGGGTCGTTACATCACCATTTTATTCAGGAAGTGAAGCCTTAATGCAGTAGTTCAGGGACAAAAGCTCTTTATGTGCATTTCCCGTAATAAGTGTATATTGGTCATTTGTATAACTTTTGGGGGGCAATACAATACTTGAATAAAATTTTTTGTCTGACTTCTCCTTTAACTCCTCATCACTTTGCTGACAATACTTTGCACAATGTAGTATGTTATTACTATATATAACTGCCCCCTCACAAACGTACACTGTAGCTGTTAGCCCCCTGGGGACCCTTTACTGGTTACCCTTAACACAGGATATTATTGCATAACTAATATATATAACTGTCCTCTAGAGCAATAAAATGGCACTGTAGCTATTAGTGACTCAGTAAAACATATATCTATCCTCCTAAAGCTATGTATTATCCTTTACACTTCGCTACCAACACTTCACAGAATAGTATGTTAGTATTACAAACAGATATATAAAACCGTCATTTAGAGTGTTATATTATCCTTAAAAGGGTTATCCAGCGCTACAAAAACATGGCCACTTTACCCCCTACTGTTGTCTCCAGTTCAGGTGCGGTTTGCAATTAAGCTCCATTTACTTCACTGGAACTGAGTTTCAAAACCCCACCCAATCTGGAAACAACACTGGGGGAAAGTGGCCATGTTTTTGTATCACTCGATAACCCCTTTAAGAAGAGTCTATTGCTGTTAACTACTTTAATAACATTTTGCTGGCAAGCCTTCACACCAAATATTATATTGTTATTGCAGACAGGTATATATAACCATCTTCTTAGGTGATATACTACCACACAAAAAGGAGTCTTTCACTAGATGATGTATAACTATTTCCAACAATAACTCACAGCCGTTTTCCAAACTGTACATTATCTTCACAAAGAGGGAACTCTTAGCTGTTACGCACTTCAACCCTTCAAAAGCCACCCAGTCCCTTCCCGTGTCTATTTTAGCAGGGTCTGTATTGTGTCCTACCAAACAGCAAACAAATAGTTAAAGAGGAAAAAAACAATATTTTCACCATATGTCCCCAACAATTATAGAAAGGTTCAGCCTCCTCTACTCAGCAACTCCTTTAGGCTGCGTTCACACTACGTATATTTCAGTCAGTGTTGTGGTCCTCATATTGCAACCAAAACCAGGAGTGGATTAAAAACACAGAAAGGCTCTGTCCACACAATGTTGAAATTGAGTGGATGGCCGCCATATAACAGTAAATAGCTGCCATTATTTCAATATAACAGCCATTGTTTTAAAATAACAGCAAATATTTGCCATTAAATGACGGCCATCTACTCAATTTCAACATTGTGTGAACAGATCCTTTCTGTGTTTTCAATCCACTCCTGGTTTTGGTTGCAATATGAAGACCACTATACTGACTGAAATATACGTAGTGTGAACCCAGCCTTAAGGAGTAATATCACCTATCTTTACCCATTAGATACATGCGTGGCCACTGCAGCTGAGAAAGAAACCCCCCCTTCAGGCTCTCTGCTGGTCTGTATGTCCTGATGGCGTTCTCACTACCACCTGCTTCCACTGTTCTGGGCTAGGTGACTCTACAGTACATTCGAGTCGGCCATATGTCAGTCCAATTCCTTTTCCCTCCTTCAGACTTTGCCCCTCCTCCACGTGTCCTCCCCGCTACATCACCACGCAGGTTGTAACATGCGGATTAGGATGGCGGCACCCCGGCTCTTATCCTTTGGAGCGTGGCCAGCGAGCAGAGGATCTTCATCCCCCAGTGTGTTTAAGGTTAAAGGGGTTATCCAGCGCTACTAAAACATGGCCACTTTTCCCCCTACTGTTGTCTCCAGTTCAGGTGCGGTTTGCAATTGAGCTTCATTTACTTCAATGGAACTGAGTTTCAAAACCCCACCCAAACTGGAGAAAACAGTAGGGGGAAAGTGGCCATGTTTTTGTAGCGCTGGATAACCCCTTTAACTTCACAGGTACCGTATGGCAGTGGATTTTCTGCTGCGGATCCATAGCAGATTTGACTAAATGAATGAACACCGCATCAAATCTGCACCATTAAATCTGCTGCGGATCCTCAGCAGATACGCAGCAGATTTGACAGTGCGGATTTAATGCTGTGTTCATTCATTTAGTCAAGTTTGCTGTGGATCTGCTGCGATACGATACGTGTCTCTTTTTTTTCCAACCAGCACAAGACTGAAAAGTTGCCTTCAGGAGACTGGACCTTAATTTCTGGTAAGTATAGCTTTGTTTTACAACATGATAAAAAAAAAATGTATGCATATTGCAGACTTGCTTTATTTCACATCTGTTGATTTACATTTTGAAAGTTATAACAACAGTGATTCTTCAAAGAAAATCTATCTCTAAAGGTTGTGAAATCAGTGTAAATGAATGTACTATTTATGTCACTATCCTTAACCCCTTAACAACATCGGGCATACATTTACGCCCCCGTTGCCTGGGCTTTAACGCAACAGGGCGTAAATGTACGCCTGCGGTTTCCCCGATCGCTGTGTGTTCACACACAGCGATCGTGGCCTGCTATAAATCATAGCAGGCCATCTTAGCTTCTCGGCACGGGGGGTGGTTAACACGGGGTGCTGACGATCGCTGCTATTGGCTGATCAATTCAGATGAGCCAATAGCGGAGATCGGCACCTTTCCGGGTCATCGGTGACCCGATGACCCGGAAAAAATGGCGGTCGGTGCTGTCAGAGGACGGCACCGACCGCCATTACTGTAAAAAGTAATGGTGGTCACGGTGCCACCGGCCCGATCGCCGTGAACGGCGATCGGGCCGGTGGCACGGCGATCAAAGTCCCCAAATGTAATCAATACCTGCTCTGGCTCTAGGTAGCTGAGGGGTCCAGAGCAGGTATTTGTACATTACTCACCTGTCCCGGGGTCCCGATCAGCGTCTTCCGGGTTTGCGGCGTCCTCGTCTTCTCGTCGGGTCTTCGGCTTCTTCCGTGACGTCCCGTTCGGCTTTTTGCGAATTCAGCGTCGTCTTTTTTCAGATTTCGCGCTCTACTGCCCTCTAGCGGCTGGTAAGTGTAATACACTTATCAGCAGCTATAGGGATGTTCGGAATGTAGTAAAAGTTTTTTTTTTTCTCCAATTTTTTTTTTTCTATTTTTCGCACCCTATCGCTGCTGAGTGTTATCCAGCATCACACGAAAGTGCGCTGCTAATACACAACTCCTCCTTTTTGGCGTAGGGTGTTTTTTTTCTATATCCTACTGCCACGGTCTGCTGATAAGTGCCGCACATAAGTGCGGCATTTATCGGCAACACCATTTTTGGCGTAGGTTTTTTTTTTATACTTACTGTAAAAAAAACACGTAAAAAAACACTACATTACACCACACTACACTACTTTAAATAAAGTTTGACACTACACCACTACATACCCCATATACCAATCTCCATATAAAAGTGGCCCCCTGGCGTG
This sequence comes from Dendropsophus ebraccatus, assembly GCF_027789765.1. NCBI lineage: Eukaryota > Metazoa > Chordata > Amphibia > Anura > Hylidae > Dendropsophus > Dendropsophus ebraccatus. The sequence continues at coordinate 37,829,276 of NC_091466.1, forward strand.
TTTTCGGTATCAGACGCATACGCTATTATTGCCTCCGACACCGAAACAGCCAGTGAGGATGAATGGGGGGGGGGGGGATCCCCCAGACACGTCTTTTCCGCCAGTACCCTCTGAATAAGAGATGACGGTATGGCGTGAAATTCTCCAAACTCTGTGAGAGTACCTCAGGGTACACTTACAGATTTCGGGTACATGCACACTGCGAAATGGCGAAGGATAACCCTTTGTGCATTCCGCAGCTGGCACCCACCGGCGGACTGATGCGGGCGCGTATCTCCACCCGTGTCATAGACCATTCTATGCACGGGCGGATTCCATCGTCCATCCAAAGAATGAATACGTTGGACGGAGAGCGGAATCCGCCCGTTCATAGAATGGAGTCTATGACACGGGTGGAGACGCGCGCCCGCATCAGTCCGCCGGTGGGTGCCAGCTGCGGAATGCGTAAAGGGTCATTTGTTGCGATTTCGCAGTGTGCACGTATCCTTAGAGTGTATGTAGGAAGGGAGACCCGAATCCAGCCCCCAGATGCCACCAATCCTCGGAATTAGTGGGAAGATCGTTTGGGAACATGTACGGGCATTACTTTTATACCAGCACCCCCTCTTCTGGTCCGTCGCTGCCCGAGCTACTGTAGCTTGCGGCATGATCCAAAAATATCAGAAGCAGTAATAAAGCCCTATAATTTAGCAGCCATGGAGCGGACCCAGCGTTTCTGGATATGAAGGACCCCGTATCGCACCAGGACAACATTTTCCAGGTCACGTCCCCCACACTGGAGAACGGGAGACCCCAGAAGAAGTGCAGAGTGTGACGTAACAGGGGGATCAGGAAGGACACCATTTTCCAGTATGACACCGGTCCTGATCACCCCAGCATCTGCATACAGGATCGCTTCAAGGCGTACCACACGTCATTGGAGTTCTACATATTCTAAATTCTGTCCCTTATTCCTATTTCAGGGGTCACGTTGATCCGGGGATTATTCTGATTGCCATTATGGAGTCGGGAAGGATTTTTTTCCCTATGATGAGGCTACTGTCGTCTGCCTCACGAGGGTTTTTTGCCTTCCTCTGGATCAACACAGGTTTAATTTGATGGACACCTGTCATTTTCAACCTTATAAACTAATAATTGGCCTAATACCCCCAAATAAATTAGAATGGTCCCTTTTCCCCAACTAAATAGGTATGGCCGCCATTCCCATTAGAGGATGCCATGTTGCAATTACAAAGCCCCTGTGCGGCCAGGACAGTAAAAACCCTTCACAAGTGACCCCATTCTGGAAACTACACCCCATAAGGAATCTTACAAGGGGGGCAGCCGGGATATGGCCCCCTGGTGACTGGCACATTTGTGCCGTGAAAATGAAAACATTTTTGTTTATTATTTTCACGGCACATGTTCTACATATGTGCCCGTCACCAGTGGGGGTCCATATGCTCAATGTACCCCTTGTTGGATTCCTTATGGGGTGTAGTTTCCGGAATGGGGTCACTTGTGGGGGGTTTCTTCTGTCCTGGCCGCACAGGAGCTTTGTAATTGCGACATGGCCTCCATTCTCCATTCCAGCCTCTAAATGGCGCTCTGTCCATTTGGTCGCTTGCCCTGTGCCCATATGGCACATAATGTCCACATGTGGGGTATTTTAATACTCAGGGGAAATTACCCTACACGTTTTGCATTTATTTTCTTTTTTAACCCCTTGTGGAAATGTAAAAAAATCAAGGCTAGACCAACATTTAGTGTAATTTTTTTTTTTTTTTACTCTAAATCATTGATCTTGTCATGATTTTTTTCCTTTTCACAAGGGGCTAAAAGATAAAAAAAAACATAAAATGTGTAGAGAAATTTCCCCTGAGTACAGAAATACCCCACATGTGGGCTTAAGGCGACATGCGGGTGCAGGGTGACCCCATTATGGAAACTACACCCCTCAGGGAATGTAACAAGGGGTGTAGTGAGCATATGGACCCCACTGGTGACGGACACAAATGTGGAACAATGTGGCGTGAAAATGACATATTACATTTTTTACACTATAATGTTGGTTTAGCCTTAAATTTATCATTTTCACAAGAGTTTTTCACAAGTTCAAAGAGAAAAAAAACACACAAAATGTGTAGAGCAATTTCCCCTGAGTCCGTAAATACCCCACATGTGGACATAAAGCCCCATGTGGGCGCAGGGCAAGCCTCCGAAGGGAAGGAGCACCATTTGGATTTTGGAGGTTGGATTTGGCTAGAATGGATGATGAACGCCATGTCGCATTTACAGAGCCCTCGTGCTGCCAAGACAGTGGAAACCCCCCACAAGTGACCCCATTCTGGAAACTACACCCCTCAAGGAATCTAACAATGGGTGCAATGAGGATATGGACCCCTTGATGACGGGCACATTTGTGCCATGAAAGTGAAAAAATGAAAATTTTTATTTTCACGTCACATTATTCCACATTTGTGCCCATCCCCAGTGGGGTCCATATGCTCACTGCCCCCCTTGTTAGATTCCTTGAGGGGTGTAGTTTCCAGAATGGGGTCACTTGTGGGGGGTTTCCAGTGTTTTGGCAGCACGAGGGCTCTGTGAATGCAACGTGGCCCTTGAAATCCATTCCAGTGAAATCCAGCTTCCAAAAGCCAATTGGCGCTCCTTCCCTTGGGAGGCTCGTCCTGCGCCCGCTTGGCACTTTATGTCCACATGTGGGGTATTTCAATACTCTACACGATTTGTTTTTTTTTTTCCTTTTATCCCTTTGTGAAAATAAAAAATTAAAGGCTAGAACAACGTTTTAGTGTAAAAAATAATTTTTTATTTTTTCACGCCATATTGTTCGGAAAATCTGTAAAGCACCTGTGGGGTCCAGATGCTCACCGCACCCCTTGTTACATTCCTTGAGGGGTGTCGTTTTCTAAATGGTGTTCCTTTAGGGGTGTTTTTTATGTTTTGGCACCCCAGAGCCTCAGCCAACCTGAAGTGGTACAGTCAGAAATGACCAAATATAATGGAGCCATTGAAATTCACTTGTCGCTCCTTTGTATCTGAGGCTTGTGGTTGTGTCAAATAGGGCCACATATGGGGTATTTCTATAAACTGCAGACACGGGGCAATAATCATTGGGGTGCATTTCTCTGGTAATAGGTTTATAATTATGAAAAATATTGGATTACAATAAAATCTCTGCACAGAAATTAAAATTTTCAAATTTCTTACACACTTAGCTTTTATTTCTGTGACTCCCCTAAAGGGTTAAAACACTTTCTGGATGTGCTTTTGCAGAGTTTAGGGGGTGCAGTTTCTGAAATGGGGTGCTTTGTGGGGCTTTCTAACATACAGGACCCTCAAATACACTTTAAACCTGAAAGGTCCCTAAAAATATCTGATTTTGAAATTTTACTGAAAATTTGGAAAATTGCTGCTAACGTTTTACGCTTTTTATTGTCTGAAAAAAATGAAAGAGAGTTTAATAAATACCGCCATCATACCGCTATGTAATATATAATTTATTTGGCATAACCATTTTCTGTATAAGCAAAAAAGTTTCAAAGTTGGAAAAATGCGTTTTTTCACAATTTTTCACGTTATTTTGGGTTTTTTCATAAAGATTTGTTATAAGTATCGTCTCCAATTTACCAGAAATGTAAAGTACAATATGTCACGAGAAAACAATCTCAGAATCAGCCAGATAGGTAAAAGCATCCCGAAGTTATTAATGAATAAAGTGACACTGGTCAAATTCATAAAATTTGTCTCTGTCCTTAAGGCCATTTCAGGCTCTGTCCTTAAGGGGTTAAAGCATAACTTTTATTATTATTTTAATGTGCAAGAAAAGAAAATGTGATTTAAAGTTATATAGATCACAGAGTTTGCAGTAGCAGTGAGTCTGTGTACTCTGCCTTGTGTCTTTATGCAGTTGCTACCAAATGGATACATCTCTGAGTAAGCATAGTGGCATTGTGAACACATGGGCAATAGTGAATGTATCCAATGTGCAGTTGATACTTTACAAAGTGTACAGCAGAGGTGTCAAACCCAAATACACAGTGGGCAAAAATAAAAAAAATCAGTCAAAGTCGCGGGCCAACTTTGATAATTATTGAAGCGCGAATGCGGTGGTCCTGGCACTTTCCGAGCAGCATGCTGTGTTCCTTGCACTGTCAGTGGTGTGCGTCTCTCTCTGCTGTAAACTATAGTAAATGACATGATAAATTGCTATGACATGATTAAACCCCAACTTATGTAATCGCCAACCCCCCCAATATTGCCCAATGTAGTAGCCAACCGAACCAAAATTGACCCACATATTAATCAGCCCTCCCAATAGTGCCCAAATAGTAGTCAGCCCCCCAAGTTTCCCATATAGAAGCGAACACCCCCAATAGTCTCATATAGTAGCCAGCCCTCCCCTGTAGTCTCATATAGTAGCCATCCCTTCCAATAGTCTCATATAGTAGTCAGCCCTCCTCAATAGTTTCACATAGTAGCGAGCCCTCCCAATAGTCTCATATAGTAGCCAGCCTTCCCCCATAGTCTCATATAGTAGCCAACCCTCCCCCATAGCCTCTTATACAGTAGCCAACCCTCCCCCATAGCCTCTTATACAGTAACCAGCCCTCCCCTGTAGTCTCATATAGTTGCCAGCCCTCCCCAATAATCTCATATAGTAGCCAGCCCTCCCCATAGTCTCTTATATAGTAGCCAGCCCTTCCCTTTAGTCTCTTATATAGTAGCCAGTCCTCCCCTGTAGTCTTTTTTTTTTATAGTAGAGAGTCCTCCCCATAGTCTCTTATATAGTAGCCAGCCCTCCACCCAAAGTCTCATATGGTAGCCAGCCCCCCCTATAGTCTCTTATATGGTAGCCAACCCTCCCTAATAGTCTCATATAGTAGCTAGCCCTCCCCCATAGTCTCTTATATAGTAGCCAGCCCTCCCCTGTAGTCTGATATAGTAGCCAGCCCCCCCCCCCCTGTAGTCTCATATAGTAGCTAGCCCTCCCCCAGAATCTCTTATATAGTTGGCAGCCCTCCCCAATAGAATCTTTTATATGTGGACGGCACCACGGACCCATCCTACCCCTAGTACAGCCCCCCATACTTTCCCCATCCTGCCGATCCCGCTCCTAATGCCGGGCCTGCCACGGAGGTACGACCGCCCACTCATCTTCTCATGTAAGGCTGTCCAGTGGTGACAGGTTGTGCCATTAGCTTGGACTCACCCTTTTCTGCGGCCCCAGAGGCCGTGGGAGGCGATCAGTGGAGGACATGTGTGAAAAGAACTGTATCCAGGATCATACAGGCAATCTCCCTACTGAATTCAGATGTAAAGATTCTAGCTAAGATTTTTGCAAACAGACTGGTGAAAGTGGTGGAGAGGTTGGTCTCTGTGGCTTTATGCCAGGCCGTTCTACAGCAGAAAATGACTGCTCCATCCTGTTATTGGATGCTGTTAAGGCCTTTGACAGGGTGGAGTGGTCGTTCCTCTGGGAGGTTTTACAGGGTTATGGGTTTGGACCTAGATTTATCCAGCTGTTGAAAATAATGTATCGTAGTCCAAGGGCGGCAGTGCTGGTTAATGGTGATTTTTCCGAACAGTTTGTTCTTGTTCAAGGAACGAGACAGGGTTGTCCCCTCTCTGCCCTCATCTTTGCCCTCTCTGTGGAGCCGTTGGCAATAAAGATTAAGTGTGAGGAGGAGATAGGGGGGCTGAGATGGGAGGAGAGAGGAAAAAATATCACTGTTTGCGGATGATATACTGTTTTATATAAGTAATACATTGGTCTCTCTGACAAGGGCTATAGCGATAGTGGAGGAATTTAAGAGAGTTTCAGGATTGCAGATCAACTAGAAGAAAACTGTACTGCTGCCCTTGGATCGGGAGGTAATCCATGTTCAGGTTACGGTATTGAAAGAGGGAGAGTCATTTCATATCTAGGGGTAAGGGTGGCAAAGGATATTAGAAGATATGTGGAGCTCAACATAAATCCCCTCCTGTAAAAGTTGAGAGCCAAGGTGAAGATTTGGTTTGGTCTTCCCCTTAGCATGGCAGACAGAATTAGTTTAGTTAAGATGGTTATGTTGCCCCAAATGTTATATATGTTGGTTTACTGTCCCATGTTGCTTTAAACTGCTGGAGGCATTACTAAGGGAATTAATCTGGAAAGGGAGAAAAGGATAAAAATGGCTAACTTATATAAAGGACAGAAGGAAGGTGGATTGGCGGTACCTAACTTCAAATTGTATTTTTTGGCAGCCCAACTGCAACTTCTAGCTAGAGCAACTAATTTGCTGTATCTGCAGGAGATGTTAGAAATTGGGAGGATGAGTCGGGGGAGAGCAGACCAATGCCCCCTGGTTGATATGGCAGATAGAGTCTGGGTGGAAGCAAAGAAAGTGAGAGTATAGGGGTGTATCCCAACTCACCCCCATGTTTAATAATCTCCACTTGCCAGAGCTGGCGAAAATTAAGAAATGGAAATTTTGGCACTCATATGGTTTGTGATATGTCGCACAATTTTTTTCAGATTATGGTATGTTTTTGTCATGGGATCAGTTAAGAGGGAAATTTGGGTTGCCGGAGAATGCACTTTTTAAGTATATGCAAGTAAAACATGCAGTTAGGTACACAAAGAAAAGTAGTTATTTACAGATCACAGAAAATAACTTATGACAATTTTTTTTGAAAGGGAGAGCTCTAGATTAAAATGTCTGGTATATACAAATTTTTGAGGGGGTATCAAGAAAAGATGAATTCACATAAAAGTACTAAGCGGTGGGATAAGGATATTGCACCAATAAGTACGGTAAAATGGTTAAATATATGGAAGTGGGGGAGACAAGCATGATATAGTCATGATCACAGATTATCACAGTGGTTTGTTTACTATAGGCTTTATTATACACCGAGAATACTGGCAAAATTTGGTAGGGACGATAACAAATAGCCAAAGTGTGGGGAGAGGGATGTTGGCTTTTTTCATTTGTTTTACGAGTGTAAACCAATTTGTGAGTTCTGGCACAAAATAATAGAGATGGCTAAGGTACGTGGCGTGGTTTATTAGGTCAATGGGAAGAGATAGCTGATGGAAGGAAAAAACTGCTGAATAAACTGTTTTTAATAAGAATGATGATTGCTTGAAGATGGATGGCAAAAGAGAGTCCACTGGTGGAAGAATATATCCCAAAGATTTGTAAGATTATAAATTATGAATATGTGGTATCTTATAAACGAGGGAATCCAAAAAAATTCTTTACTATCTGGAATCCCTGGCTAGAATCTAAACTCAAGAAATCAGTTAAAGAATTTGAAATGTTGGCAATCTTCCATACCCTATTTTATTTTATTTATTTATTTTTTTGTTGTCTCCTCTTCTTCTCGGTGGGAGGGTATGGGGGGGAGGGGGAGAGGGAGGATAAGGAATAGGTTGGGACAAGGAGTAAGTTAGGTTTAAAAATCGACAATTAAATTAGCGATACAGTAATGAGCTATGATAATAAAGGGTTCCTCCTTTTTTTTTGGTTCAAATTTGTTAATTCGATTAAACATAATATATTCATAATGTGTAGAGATAAAGAAACATAATTGTCTCATAGCTCAAGGAAATGGTGCAGTAAGAAATATTGGTGCAAGTTTTTTTTATTTAAAAGAGTGTGACTGGTGGAGTACACGCGGGGCACCGGAATTATGGAGTTATTTAAGGGGAAGACTGGAGGGTGGTCATGGAGGGGCCCGGGTTGGGCAGGACAGGTATTTAATGATTATTTTCTGAAATATGCCTAAAGGTTGGAGTAGAGGATATCCTCTGTTTTTGTGACCCTGGGTGGAATTCACCTCAGTGGGGCCTCTGAGTTGAGTGTGTAAAAATCTGGCTCTCTGGGGGCCATGGTTGCCTATAATAAATGGTTAGCTGGTCACCAGGGGATTATGGAAGAAGTGCGAAACCTCTGCAGTGATAGTGGAGAGGTTTAAGCGCAACCTTAAAGTGAGGGGCCCGATGGTGGTTGGACGTCCATCTGGAGAAGGTTGGGGTTTGACGATCAGGGACTCGCTGAGTGTGAGTGGATTGGTGGATGAGGAAGGCCGCAGTGGCTGGGTCGGCTAAGGGGGTCATGAACATAGGGGATAGTTAACTCTGGTAGGTTTTTTTTTTTTTTTTCCCTGGAGTATTAGTTTTATTATTTTTTGATATTCGGTTCTGTAGTATTATTTGGAAGTGTCTGGCTACGCCCGGGTGGCGGTGCGGCCCTCGCTTGGGTGGGTGGGGCGGAGACCCTGCGTGATTAGAGTAAAATGTAGATTGAATAGGTAGTGGGAGGTGGAAGTGGGAGAGAGGTAAGCATTACCCCAAAGGATTGTCAAATTATTCGGGGCCTTGCGTTGTGACTCCACGGGAGAAACAGGCTTTGTATTGGTTATGGGTTCATATAAGTAATTGCTCCTTGTGAGGGTGGGTAGGGGTATCTTTGCAATTTTATGATTGTTTGTGATTTTATGGGGCATGTTGATTGTTATTGAAATGCAATAAAAATTAAATAAAAAAAAAGAATTGCCTGACGGGCCAAAAATAATGGCACCACGGGCCAGAGTTTGTCATGACACAATCTGCTGAGATCTTGAGTAGAGATGAGCGAACGTGCTCGTCCGAGCTTGGTACTCGATCGAATATTAGGGTACTCGATGGTACTCGTTACTCGGATGAGCATCTTGCGATACTCGAGGAAATCTCATCATCCGTTTCCTGTAAGTTTGCGCACTTTTTTGCAGCCAATAAACATGCAGGAGACTCTTTGGTACATCCTGCAATTACGTGGGACCCATACATGTCGATAGCAGCGATTGGTTGGCCAGATCAGATGACCCTGCCATATAAAACTCGGCAGCGGCAGTGCTCGCTTCAGACGCATGCTGTGAGAGATCAGGGACAGAGCTGCTGCTGGTCAGGGAGAGTGTCAGTGTAGGATTTAGCATTTCAGTAGGCAGGGTATATACTAGCAATATAAACAAACAGCCCTTTTCAGGGCTTAAAAGCTTTTATTAATACTATTACTAGAGACTGCTGGCTGAGTTGCAGTGCTGCTACCGCGATTTAAACAGCAGACTGTGGTGACCGGCTGCTGGCAGAAAGGGGGCATTAGGTGTTGCATACACACCCCTAAGAAGTGCTCAGTGTACTCCTTTTCGAATTTGGGGCTGGTGGTCCTGGCGTACTGCACTGTATAGCTGGGAGTTGTAGTGCATCTCGCATAGAACTTACTTCACTGCTCATCGTATTGGGGTGACAAAGCGTGTGTACAGTTGTTGCCCATACCAGATAGCACCACCTAAACTAGTGTGTACTGCACTGTATAGCTGGGAGTTGTAGTGCATCCCGTTTAGAAATTACTTCACTACTCATCGTATTGGGGTGACAAAGCGTGTGTACAGTTGTTGCCCATACCAGATAGCACCACCTAAACTAGTGTTTATTGCACTGTATAGCTGGGAGTTGTAGTGCATAGAACTTCGCTGCTCATTAAGCCCCCCCCCCTAAACTAGTGTGTACAGCACTGTATAGCTGGGATTTGTAGTGCATCCTGCATAGAACTTATTTCACTGCTCATTGAATTGGGGTGACAAAATGTGTACAGTTGTTGCCCATACCAGATAGCACTGTCAAGCGCCCCCCCCCTAAACTAGTGTGTACTGCACTGTATAGCTGGGATTTGTAGTGCATCCTGCATAGAACTTACTTCACTGCTCATTGTATTGGGGTGATAAAGTGTGTGTACAGTTGTTGCCCATACCAGATAGCACCGACAAGTCCCCCCTAAACTAGTATGTACTGCGCTGTATAGCTGGGATATGTAGTGCATCCTGCATAGAACTTCACTGCTCATTGTAAGGGCTGTCACAGCATGTGTGTATAGTTCCGGCCAATACCAATAGAAAAAAGGAAGCACAGCAGCACAAATAGAAAAAATAGCAAAAGGGTGCACGTCTCACCAACCGGGCCCCGGACGGTCACAATCCAAAAAAAAGAGCAGAAGACGGCACATCCAAAAATGGTGTCCAAGTTTATTTCAATACATCAGAGTGCAACGTTTCGGCTATATTAGCCTTTCTCAAGCAGTGGTACAACACACAGTGTAAACGAGATACTGTATACTGTATATAGCACACAGCATAATCAATGTGGGTAATCAATCAGTGATAAATCAATTATTGCAAAGCATCAAAAAATATATCAAAAAATATATCAAATGTCATACAAGTATATGTGGAGAGAATGTGTCAGCATATAAGGGGACCTAGGTCCTAAGGGACGCACAAAACTGATCGTGTAGCACAGCAATCTATAAATATGAAATCTTAACATTTATCTAATGAGATCCCTATCTACCCGGGTGCTCTTACTAATGACAATAAATAACATAAACAAACTAGATTTGCATTTCCAGGGAAATACATAGTGCTTGAAAAGAGCACCCCTTTACCAGTGACTTCCATTTAACTTTAATCCTGGGTGCCGTCCCTTTAAGAGCGACTTGGGTCCCATCCCTTTAAGAGCAACTTGTCTCCCGTCCCTTTAAGAGCGACATGGGTCCCTTTAGGAGCGACCTGGGTCACTTTAAGAGCGACGTGGGTCCCTTCGCTCTTGAAGGGACCCAGGTCACTCTTAATGGAACCCAGGTCGCTCTTAAAGGGACCCAGATCGCTCTTAAAGGTACCTAGGTCACTCTTAAAGGGTCCCAGGTCTCTCTTAATGGAACCCATTTCACTCTTAAAGGGACCCAGATCACTCTTAAAGGAACCAATTTCACTCTAAAAGGGCCCCAGGTCGCTCTTAAAGGGCCCCCGTTGCACTTAAAGGTACCCAAATGGCTTTTAAAGGGACCCAGGTCGCTCTTAAAGGGACCCAGATCGCTCTTAAAGGGACCCAGTTCGCTCTTAAAAGGACCCATTTTGCTCTTAAAGGGACATATTTCGCTCTAAAAGGGACATATTTCGCTCTTAAAGGGACCCAGGTCGCTCTTAAAGGGACAAATTTCGCTCTTGAAGGGACATATTTCGCTCTTAAAGGGACCCAGGTCGCTCTTAAATGGACCAATTTCACTCTTAAAGGGACCAATTTCGCTCTTAAAGGGACATATTTTGCTCTTAAAGGGACATATTTCGCTCTTAAAGGGACCCAGGTCGCTCTTAAAGGGACCAATTTCACGCTTAAAGGGACCAATTTCGCTCTTAAAGGGACCCAGGTCGCTCTTAAAGGGACCCATTTTGCTCTTAAAGGGACATATTTCGCTCTTAAAGGGACATATTTTGCTCTTAAAGGGACCCATTTTGCTCTTAAAGGGACCCATTTTGCTCTTAAAGGGACCCATTTTGCTCTTAAAGGGACCCAGATCGCTCTTAAAGGGACCCAGGTTGCTCTTAAAGGGACCAATTTCACGCTTAAAGGGACCAATTTCGCTCTTAAAGGGACCCAGGTCGCTCTTACAGGGACCCATTTTGCTCTTAAAGGGACCCAGATTGCTCTTAAAGGGACCCAGGTCGCTCTTAACCTCTTAAGGACATAGGACGTACCGGTACGTCCTATGTCCTCACTTGCACTTCAAAGCGGGGCCGCGCGGCGGCCCCGCTTTGAAGTGCCGCGATCCAGGGTGCCGCGTGTAGCCCGGGACCGCCGCTATTAGCGGGCACGGTCTGATCGCCGTGCCCGCTAATTAGCTAATCGGAGGCAGCTGTCAAAGTTGACAGCTGCCTCCGATTACCGGAGGCAACGTTTCCCTGGTGTCTAGTGGGGGAGATCGCTCCTCCGGGACGTTGTCCCGGAGGAGCGATCTCCGTTACTGATGCCGGCCGAGGACGTGTCCAAGATGGCGCCGTCCTCGGCTCGGCACTCGTTTACTTCCGGCTGCAGCAGCCGAAAGCAAACGAGTGCCGATCTCATGGATCTCTGCAGCATATCTATGCTGCAGAGATCTCAATGAGAGATCAAAGTATATATACTAGAAGTCCCCCAGGGGGGCTTCTAGTATATGTGTAAAAAAAAAAAAAAAGTGTTGTTAATAGTAAAAAGCCCCCTCCCCTAATAAAAGTCTGAATCACCCCCCTTTTCCCAGGTTTTAAATAAAAGTAAACAAATAAATAAATAAATAAACATGTTTGCTATCGCCACGTGCGTAATCGCCCGAACTATTAATTAATCACATTCCTGATCTCGTACGGTAAACGGCGTCAGCGCAAAAAAATCCCAAAGTGCAAAATTGCGCATTTTTGGTCGCATCAAATCCAGAAAAAATGTAATAAAAAGCGATCAAAAAGTCGTATATGCGCAATCAAGGTACCGATAGAAAGAACATATCATGGCGCAAAAAATGACACCTCGCACAGCCCCATAGACCAAAGGATAAAAGCGCTATAAGCCTGGGAATGGAGCGATTTTAAGGCACGTATATTGGTTAACAACGGTTTGAATTTTTACAGGCCATCAGATACAATATAAGTTATACATGTTATATATCGTTTTAATCGTAACGACTTGAGGAACATGCATAACAAGTCAGTTTTACCACAGGGCGAATGGCGTAAAAACACATTTCCCCCAAATAAAAGAAATGCGTTTTTTTTTTCAATTTCACCACACTTTGAATTTTTTTCTGGTTTCGCAGTGTACTTTATGCAAAAATTCTGCCTGTAATTGCAAAGTACAATTAGTGAAGCAAAAAATAAGGGGTCATGTGGGTTTCTAGGTGGAAAAATGCAAGTGCTATGACCTTTTAAACACAAGGAGGAAAAACCGAAAACGTAAAAACGAAAATGGGCCATGTCCTTAAAGGGTTAAAGGGACCCATTTTGCTCTTAAAGGGACCCAGGTCGCTCTTAAAGGGACCAATTTCACTCTTAAAGGGACCAATTTCACGCTTAAAGGGACCAATTTCGCTCTTAAAGGGACCCAGGTCGCTCTTAAAGGGACCCATTTTGCTCTTAAAGGGACCCATTTTGCTCTTAAAGGGACATATTTTGCTCTTAAAGGGACATATTTCGCTCTTAAAGGGACATACTTTGCTCTTAAAGGGACCCAGGTCGCTCTTAAAGGGACCAATTTCGCTCTTAAAGGGACATATTTCGCTCTTAAAAGGACCCAGGTCGCTCTTAAAAGGGACCCGGGCCGCTCTTAAAGGGACCTTGGTCGCTCTTGAAGGGACATATTTCGCTCTTAAAAGGACCCAGGTCGCTCTTAAAAGGGTCCCGGGCCGCTCTTAAAGGGACCCAGGTCGCTCTAGCGACATGGGTCTCTTTAAGAGCGACATGGGTCCCATACCTTTTGGAGTGTCCCGTCCGTTTAAGAGCAACTTGGGTCCCGTCCCTTTAAGAGCGACTTGGATCCCTTTAAGAGCTACATGGGACCCTTTAAGAGCGACTTGGGTCCCGTCCCTTTAAGAGCGACTTGGGTCCCGCCACTTTAAGAGCGACTTGGGTACCTTTAAGAACGACTTGGGTCCCTTTAAGAGCGACATGGCTCCCGTCCCTTTAAGAGCAACTTGGGTCCCTTTAAGAGCGACATGGCTCCCGTCCCTTTAAGAGAGACTTGGGTCCCTTTAAGAGCGACTTGCGTTCCTTTAAGGGTGACCTGGGTCCCTTTAAGAGCGATCTGAGTACTTATAATGGTAAAGATCATTGCTCGGTTACCATGACAATCTTACTCATGTCGGGGAGACAAAATCGTTAAGGACCTTCCATATATTACATCTTCTATTGGCCAATAGTGGACATGTGACTGTGGATGGTGTGATACATTGCATGATGAGACCTTCGAGTTCCTATTGGCTGCTATATTTCATCTATTTGCATATGTGCTGTGATTGGCTGTCAGCGGTTAGAGTGTGGCCATTATTTGCAATGGGCCATTATTTTCTATGGGAAATTTGGGGTCGTTTAACGTAAATTTCTTAAAAACTACAAATCCGATCGAAACGAAAAATAGATAGCACACCACACACCGCCGAGGGCTTCGAAATACAGTTTGAACGGAGTGTGTGCACAAAGCGGTCCGGGCTGTATTACGCGCAGAAAAATGGCTGGAAGAAGAAACGGAAGAAGAAGAAGAATACGGATTACAATATAGTGCTTTTCAAGCACTATAATAAACCCATGTGGGTATACATACATCGGGCAGGCTCGGGGATACTGCAGGCATGGGAACGCCGTCCCTCCCGGATGACGTCACACCGCAGCGCCGCTCCCCCGTATCACGTGATCGAACCCAGTCACATGACTGCCGTGTCTGGCATCGGGTCTGAGCATGCGCCGTGCGGGCATCTGTGCCCTTAGTGTAAGGGCATCTGTGCCCTTAGTCACCCAAACATTAGAGCTATCAAAACAAATAGTATTAACTAGAACTCATCATAAACAACGTGTATCGTACTGGGAATTAAAACAGGTGATATTATGAACCATATATTAAAAGGATAATAATGAAGAGTAAATCGCAGGTCATTCATGGAGTATGTAAAACATTTAAGGGAAAAGAACCAATTGGCCATATCTTGTGAAGGTAAAAGGGCTCATATATTGGGATATAAGGACCGCGGACCAAACGCCGACTAATAGTGCTTCTGCTATGCCGATCCGACACCACAGTCACCGCAGTTGGGGTGCTGAACTCCCAACACGCAGTGTTTCCACCTCGCGTCAGGGTCTGCAAATGGAACCGTCAGTCCATCCCTAAGTCCTATATGTATACCGACACTGGCCTAGTTCAATAATGGACCTGTGATAAAACTATAGAGTATAGACAGAACATAATGAATAAAGCGTAAGCTTAAATTTGATAGCTCCAATGAAATGAGTGATATACTAGTGCGATAACCATAAAAAATCATAAATAATTGCTCTAGTGATATATAGGCATGAAAAAAGAAAGACATTTTTTTTTTAAATAAATCCTAATTCAGGTCCTGGACGATGCATGCGATGTCCTACTCCTGGGTTTTAGAATGTTCAACATCCAGAAATCTGGAAAAAAGAGAGAAAGGCTATTAAGCATACAAAGAATCCAAAGACATTCCCATATTATCGTACCATCGTACTATGTAGCATAGTCAAATAAATAATAGAAGAGTGTGTTGTACTCTGTTTTCATATATCATTGTAGGACCGAGTGGTCACCGCTGGAATAGACAAAAGATAAAGAAAAAGAAAAAAAAGGGGGAAGGTGGGGAAAAGGGAGAACGAAAAGGGGGGGGAGGGGGGGAAAGGGAGGGGAATGGGAGAAAAGGGGAGAAAAAAGAGAGGGGAAAGGAACGGGAGGGAAAAGAAGGACAAGAAAGAGAAGGGAAGAGAATTTAAGCACTCATGGATGGTCCAATTTTGAAGTCCACATTCAAGGGAAAGGGACAGCCATGGGCGCCGACATATGCCAACATCTTTATGTCGGCGCTGGAGGAGTCCCAGATATATACCTCACACCACTTCAGCTCAGTGCTGAGGTGGTGGAGGTATATTGATGATATTTTTGCCATCTGGACAGGAACAGAACAGGATCTACATGATTTTTTAAATTTCCTGAATTCAATTGACGAGGACTTTAAATTCACAAGAGAATTCTCAAGGGAGTCCCTTAATTTTTTGGACACCCGGGTCTTCGTACAAGACAACAAACTACAGACTGACTTATACTCTAAGCCAACTGACCGCAATACACTGTTACATTTTGACAGTTTTCATCCTCGTGCTATGGTTGAATCTCTACCATACAGCCAACTTCTCAGAGTTAAACGCATTGTTCAAGACCCACAAACATGTGAGACACAACTGGACAGGATGTGTCACAGATTCTCAGAAAGGGGTTACCCCAGACGCATAGTGGGTGACATGAGAAACAGGGTTACACAGCTGGATAGAGATACTTTACTATCCCCTAAAATTCCACAATCCAAACCACACAGAGTGGCTTTTGTTTCCACTTATGGTACAGAAAGCAAAAGGGTAGCAAATGTTATCCGCAGATCCTGGGGTATACTTACTGATGCTTTCCCAGGAATTCCTGAGTTCACCACACCTCCCATTATGGCATACAGACGCCCCAGAAATTTGAGGGATAGATTGGTAAAGGCAGATCTAGGCCCCAACACGAGAAGCACACAAACATTCCTAGGCGCACCCAAAACTGGGAGCTTTCCATGCTTGGGGTGCGGCAACTGTAATCAAATGATTAAGGGGGAGGAGTTCATTCATCCACTCACAGGTCAGAGATACCCAATTAAACAACATCTCACCTGCAGGTCTGACTTTGTGGTATATATTCTACAGTGGCCCTGCAAGAAACTGTATGTAGGGGAAACCACGGGCCAATGTCGATTAAGGATAAACCAACATAAATCCACCATCAGAAGAGGCAAAACTGAACTTCCAGTACCCCAACATTTTACAGATCACAACCATACAGTCAACGACCTTAGATTCACAGTGGTGGATCAAATCCCAAGACTGAGATAAGGGGGCGACAGATTGGCCAGGTTAAAAAGGTGTGAGCTGAAATGGATATACATGCTTAACACACTTACCCCCATTGGTATGAATGTGGACTTCAAAATTGGACCATCCATGAGTGCTTAAATTCTCTTCTCTTTCTTGTCCTTCTTTTCCCTCCCGTTCCTTTCCCCCCTCTTTTTCCTCCCCTTTTCTCCTTTTCCCCTCCCTCCCCCCCCCCCCCCCCCCTTTTCTTTCTCCCTTTTCCCCACCTTCCCCCTTTTTTTTCTTTTTCTTTATCTTTTGTCTATTCCAGCGGTGACCACTCGGTCCTACAATGATATATGAAAACAGAGTGCAACACACTCTTCTATTATTTATTTGATTATGCTACATAGTACGATGGTACGATAATATGGGAATGTCTTTGGATTCTTTGTATGCTTAATAGCCTTTATCTCTTTTTTCCAGATTTCTGGATGTTGAACATTCTAAAACCCAGGAGTGGGACATCGCATACATCGTCCAGGACCTGAATTGGGGATTTATTTATTTAAAAAAAAAAATCCTTCCTTTTTTATGCCTATATATCACTAGAGCAATTATTTATGATTTTTTATGGTTATCGCACTAGTATATCACTCATTTCATTGGAGCTATCAAATTTAAGCTTACGCTTTATTCATTATGTTCTGTCTATACTCTATAGTTTTATCACAGGTCCATTATTGAACTAGGCCAGTGTCGGTATACATATAGGACTTAGGGATGGACTGACGGTTCCATTTGCAGACCCTGACGCGAGGTGGAAACACGGCGTGTTGGGAGTTCAGCAACCCAACTGCGGTGACTGTGGTGTCGGATCGGCATAGCAGAAGCACTATTAGTCGGCGTTTGGTCCGCGGTCCTTATATCCCAATATATGAGCCCTTTTACCCTCACAAGATATGGCCAATTGGTTCTTTTCCCTTAAATGTTTTACATACTCCATGAATGACCTGCGATTTCCCTTTTCATTGTTATCCTTTTAATATATGGTTCATAATATCACCTGTTTTAATTCCCAGTACGATACACGTTGTTTATGATGAGTTCTAGTTAATACTATTTGTTTTGATAGCTCTAATGTTTGGGTGACTAAAGGCACATATGCCCTTACACAATATGGCATTTTTTACTGCATATGGTGAGTGACGTCCTTCCGGACGGCGTCGCCCGCACGGCGCATGCTCAGACCCGATGCCAGACATGGCAGTCATGTGACTGGGTTCAATCACGTGATACGGGGGAGCGACGCTGCGGTGTGACGTCATCCGGGAGGGACGGCATTCCCATGCCTGCAGTATCACCGAGCCTGCCCGATGTATGTATACCCACATGGGTTTATTTGTTTGTTATTTATTGTCATTAGTAAGAGCACCCGGGTAGATAGGGATCTCATTAGATAAATGTTAAGATTTCATATTTATAGATTGCTGTGCTACACGATCAGTTTTGTGTGTCACTTAGGACCTAGGTCCCCTTATATGCTGACACATTCTCTCCACATATACTTGTATGACATTTGATATATTTTTTTATATATTTTTTGATGCTTTGCAATAATTGATTTATCACTGATTGATTACTCACATTGATTATGCTGTGTGCTATATATATCTCGTTTACACTGTGTGTTATACCACTGCTTGAGAAACGCTAATATAGCCGAAACGTCGCACTCTGACGTATTGAAATAAACTTGGACACCTTTTTTGGATGTGCCGACTTCTGCTCTTTTTTTTTTTTTCCGGCCAATACCAGATTGTACCGTACCCCCCCCCCCCCCCCTCTAAACTACTGGGTATTACACTGTATTGCTGGGATTTGTAGTACACCTGCATAAAACGTCACTGCTAATCTTAAGGGGGTATGCCAGCGTGTGTCTAGGTCCAGCCACTACCAGATTGTACCGTACAGCCCCCCATAAACTAGTAGGTACTACACTGTATTGCTGGGATTTGTAGTACACTACCCTTTAAGTGATGATCCCTTTGCATGAGACAATTGCCAGATCCTCAAGGATGAAAGTCAAATTCAAAATCAAAACAGCGGTGGGGAGAGAGGTGGTGAGTCACATTATGCAGGGAATGCAGTCAAATTGAAAATTGAAAGGGTGGTGGCGGGGGTAGAAGTCAGTAGTTACGTTATGCAGGGAATGTTACCCCAACTGCTGCAGTCAATTTGAAAATGGAAAGGGTGGTGGCAGGGGTAGAAGTCAGTAGTCACATTATGCAGGGAATGTTACCCCAACTGCTACAGTCAAATTTAAAATCGAAAAAGGTGCTGGGGGTTGTTGGCTACTGCTGGGCCTTAACTGGCACCCATGTAGACTACTGGTGTGCATGCCCTTGCCTAGTTGTTGCTGGGCCTTAACTGGCACCCATGTAGCATACTGGTGGGCCTGCCCTTGCCTCGTTGTTGCTGGGCCTTAACTGGCACCCATGTAGCCTACTGGTGTGCCTGCCCTTGCCTCGTTGTTGCTGGGCCTTAACTGGCACCCATGTAGCCTACTGGTGTGCCTGCCCTTGCCTCGTTGTTGCTGGGCCTTAACTGGCACCCATGTAGACTACTGTGTGCCTGCCCTTGCCGGTAGTGGCCACTTATTTTTTTTTTTATTTTCTAACCTTCAATTTAAATTTTAAAATCAAATCGACTTCAATTAAAGTGCAATTTTCACTGTTCAAAGGAACAGACAGTGATAATGGTGGATCCTAATTTAGCATCCTTGTGTTATCCATTTCAAACCATATGACCTGTGGATGTGAACTTGCGGGGATTCTCTGCTGTCCTTTCATTTTTTAGCTCGGGGCCTCTTAAGAAGACTGTAATGTTATTCTTCGTCCCTACCTCCAAAGAGATGCCTATCACGCACAACTGCATGAGGATGTGAGGCTAAATCTAGCCATAATACGGCTATTTTACTTTTAGGCGCAGCAGCACTGCCGTGGGTAAGCGCCAACAGGCGGTGCTCAAACTACTGAACATTACCTTCTACCTTCCTTGGATGTTTTAGCCGTTTTGAAGGCAGGATTGACCAGGCCTTTTACCAGTAGCTTCTTTCCTTTCTTGGATGTTGTAGTAGCCTTTTTGAAGGCAGGATTGACCAGGTCTTTTTAATACACAGGCTACCGCACTTGCGTCTCTTAGAGACTCTTTAAAGGATTGAAAGTGTATTTGACCAAATTCCGCGGCCTCTTAAGCAGACTGTATTGTTCTCTGTGTCCTCACTGCCATGCTCTGACGTCACACTACGTCTGCGGAGGAGCAGGACTGGTTGCTGGTCGATCGCGGCCCCGCCAACCAGCCAGCTGTTTTATTTTAGTTTTTTTGGTCTAGCTGTAGTCGGGGCCTCACCACTCCCGGTCGAGAGGCATCAGGTGTACCCTTGATGGTCACTGACAGCTGGCCTAGCCAGTTAGCTGTCAGCACCCGAGTTCGTGTGTAATTAGCAGTGAGCCTGGTTGCGTGTGACAAGGGGCGGAACCTGGTGACGGCTCTGCAACTCGGCAGCTTTACACATGTACCATTCCTGGCCCACGTCTTCAACCTAATGTTGCTGCGGTTCCTTAAAGATTACCCCAATGTGGCTGACTTGCTTAACAAGGTGCACAAGGTGAACATGTTGACTATTGCTGGGCCTTAACTGGCAACCATGTTGACTACTGGTGTGCCTGCCCTTGCATCCTTGTTGCTGGTCCTTAACTGGCATCCATGTAGACTGCTGCTGGTCCTTAACTGGCATCCATGTAGACTACTGCTGGTCCTTAACTGGCATCCATGTTGACTACTGGTGTGCCTGCCCTTGCATCCTTGTTGCTGGTCCTTAACTGGCATCCATGTAGACTACTGCTGGGCCTTAACTGGCATCCATGTTGAGTACTGGTGTGCCTGCCCTTGCATCCTTGTTGCTGGTCCTTAACTGGCATCCATGTTGACTACTGGTTTTGGACAACACAGATTATTGGGTGTTCACTCTCCTGGACCCTTGGTAGAAACCGAACTTTTCCACTGTCATTCCTGCCGAGGAACTCATTATGAGAGTGAATCAATATCAACAGGCCCTGGTGCAGAAGCTGAAAATGTACTTCCCATCTGACACCACTAGGGCCAGAGGACGTAGTTCTGTGGGCCAAAGAGCGGGGGAGAGGAGCGGTGGAGCAGGCAGCTTGTCAAGGGGCAAGGGAACACTCTCCAAGGCCTTTGACAGTTTCATGGCACCCCAGCAAGACTATGTCAACCGTCCCCAGTCTAGACAGAGTAGGGGGTAAGCCTTCAGGAAGTGAGGGAGTACCTTGCTGACCATACCACCGTCCTTCACGATCACTCTGCTACCTACAACTACTGGGATTCAAAGCTGGATACGTGGCCCCAACTGGCGCTTTACGCCTTGGAGGTGCTGGCCTGCCCTGCCGCTAGCGTGTTGTCAGAGCGGGTCTTCAGTGCAGCTGGTGCCATCATCACTGATAAGCGCACCCGCCTGTCCACTGACAGCGCTGACAGGCTGACGTTTATAAAAATTAACAAAGCCTGGATTTCACCTGAATCCAACTGTCCACCCGGGGAAAGCAGCTGAACATGAAGATTCTTGGTATCTCCTCTCCTCCTCCTCCTCTTCCTACAATTCTCAGCCAACTGCCAGGTCTTCTTCCGCCATGCAGGGTCTGGCCTAATTATTGGAAGGCTCAATTGATTCCTCACTCCTAATGGTTCTCTGTGTCCTCACTGCCATGCTCTGACGTTACACTACGTCTGCGGAGGAGCGGGACTGGTTGACGGGGGCCCGCCGATCGCGCCCCCGCCAACCAGCCTGCTGTTTTATTTTAAGTTTTTTTGTCTGGCCGTGGCCGGGGCTTCACCACCCCCGGTCGAGAGGCATCAAGTATACCCTTGATGGTGAGTGCTGACTGACAACTGGCCTAGCCAGTTAGCTGTCAGCACCCGGGTTCATGTCCACTACATATCCCAGCCCCTGGACTCCAATTTTTGGGAGTCTCACTTGCTTCCTCACTGACTTGTAATGGTTCTCTGGGTGCTCAATGCCATGCTGCTTCTGGCCTAATTTTTGGGAGGCTCACTTGCTGTATTGGTTATCTGTGTGTCCAAGGCCCTGCTGTGTCTGGCCTAATTTTTGGGAGGCTCAGTTGCTTCCTCACTGACTTGTAATGGTAATCTGTGTGCTCAATGCCATGCTAGGTCTGGTATAATTTTTGGAAGGCTAACTGGCTACCGCTTCTACCTTGTTCACTCTGTCCTCACTGCTATGCTGTGTCAGGCTGAATTTTTGGGTGGTTTATGATAAGCTACCTCTGTTTTAATGGTTCCCTGTGTTCTCAATGCCATGCTGTGTCAGGCTGAGTTTTTGGGTGGTCCCTATGCCTATCTCTGTTTTAACCAGGCTGTTGCACAGAATTAGGCATAATGGTGCCATTAGGCAGCCTCAGAGGCATGCATACATGCTGTCCCTGCTGTTTCCTGTCCATTTCCGTTGTGTTTCCATCAATTTCTGAGGTTGACAGGTTTTCACACGACCACCTCTCTACCGAATTTGAGTCCCCTCAAAAAATGCTTGAGTCTCCCATTGACTTCAATGGGGTTTGTTACTTGAAACGAGCACTCGAGTATCGGGAAATACTCGACTCGAGTAACGAGCACCCGAGCATTTTAGTACTCGCTCATCACTAATCTTGAGCAATTAACAATGTATGTGGCTAATGGCCTGAAGACTCAGAAGGACTACTAGCTACACAAAAAGGCAGTTTGTGTGTACGAAAACCTCCATAGAATTTTGCTCCTGCTAATTTGGCAATGTTATAAAGCATCCAGTGAGATATGCTGTGTTTACACAGACAGATTTATCTGACAGATTTTTTTAAGCCAAACCGGGTAATGGATTAGAAAAGAGGAGAAATCTTAATGTGTCCTTTATGACCTGATCCCTGTTTATAGTCTGTTCCTGGTTTTGGCTTCCAAGATCTGTCAGATAAATCTGTCTGTGTAAACACACCAATACTTACCAACGATATTAGCTCAAATGAGCATTGTTCTGTTTGTATGGTGTAGTCAACATCTAGTTTGTAACTCTGCTACTTGCTTTCATTTTTCTCTGTCTTTCTAGCTGAGTGTTTTCTGTATGTTTGTGTTGACCAACATATGTGATCCTTGCCTTTAATTGGTTTTAATGAATCAGTTTGTAAGTACTGCTGCTCCTCGGGGGGTTTGGTTGCTCAATTGTCCTGCAGGTACTACTACTCCAATTCTTTTGCAGTCATCTTAGTGAATAGTTACTTGTTATTTCGGACTTTTCTCAAGTGATTACTGACGCGTCTTTCTATCCTGCTTTGCTATTAAGACCTGGGGCAACTGACTATGGGAAGCCATTATTAGGACCCCAGGAAGGGGGCTGCTGTAGGTGAATACTAGTTCTGCAGCCTAACAACCTGATAGTTAAGCCAATAAAGCCATTTACAGGATGAGGAGGAGGATGATGATGATGATGATGATGATGATATTAGTTTTAAAACTTACATTCTCTTTTAAATGTGGAACAAAAAATTTACATTGAATTAATTTTCTTCTCCTTTTCATTTTAGTTTGATGGAGCAGCAGGAGATGAAGTCTGCCAAGAAACTGCCAGATTCTGCTCATGCCAGACTATCGCCCTTGACCTTATTAAAATAAAAAAACGCAAAGAAGCTCGTTTTAACCTTTTCATGCAGGTACCGTCAATCTGAGCTCTATTTTCTTTCTTTTCTGTATGTAGTTGTGGGAATTTTATCATCAACAATAGCATCAGTCTTTCACCTCCCAAGTTACATTAATTCTGGTTTTGTCCATATTCTAGGAAGCAGAGAGCAACCCTCAGTGCAGGAGACTTCAGCTGAAAGATCTTATTGTATCAGAGATGCAGAGATTGACAAAATACCCATTGCTTTTGGAAAACATTATCAAACACACAGATGGTAAGAAAATTAAAAGCCAAAAAAACAAAACAAAATCACACCTTGACACTGCTATGGATGCACATAAAGAGTGCTGTCATATTGACTGTCTGCTCCAAATGACAAGTTATAAGTTTATAGTGCGCACTAAGAATCAAACACCCTGACACAATGATGGTTAAGGTGGATCTCCTTTATTCAAAGATGACAGCCAGTTTATATACCCTGGGGGCGTGTATACTTCTACTAAGGCTTGTGTTAGTACTTTATTGGCTGGGGTACAAAAGGAGTTAGTTACGTAGCACTAGTGTTTACTAACGTGAGCTGTAAGGAATGTAAATATCTCTACTTGTTTAGAAGGTCAGCGCCATATTGTAATGGCTGCACTAAATATACAAAATATCACATCCTTAACAGCCCTCCCTTTAAGGCCATTATCAAAAGCAGATGATCTTTATTGCTAGGTCAAAAGGCTAACAATCTGTCCCACAGTGTATGTGTTCTGAGGTCTTCATCACATTAGGGACAACCCATCTCTAGCAGCTACCTCTTAAGGGGCTTATACAAATGAAAGTCAAAAGTCAGATTCTAGTCTATTCTTGTCTAATATGAGATGTATGGGGGTGGCTGCTCTTCTTCTTTGTTCATTGGTGTCAGGGTTTGTTTTCCTTTTAATCGTCTGAGGCAGTGAAATTGGCATACATAGTTGGAGTTGCTTCTTTAACATCTGGGATAGGTATAACATCTTGCTGTTCCTCGACAATGTGTTGTTCTTCCTCCTGGAAACATATCTATAAGCATCAAGTTAGTTTCAACCCCTGAAGTTAGTGGAAAATAAAAATTGGGCTTAATCCCCGGATAGTTCAGTAGATATGTTACTGGTGAAGGATATATATGATGTGTTGTCTGAGCAGAGACTGGTTACCAGTAGTGTGTAATAAGGGTCTGTTCTGAGTAAAGTCGTTGTAAGTGACATAGGAGAAGATTCATTTGTTTGCTAATAACTAGAGATGAGCGAACATGCTCGTCCAAGCTTGGTACTCGATCGAGTATTGGGGTACTCGATGGTACTCGTTACTCGGATGAGCATCTTGCGATACTCGAGAAAATCTCATCATGCGTTTCCTGTAAGTTTGGGAGCTATTTCTCAGCCAATAAACATGCAGGAGACTCTTTGGTACATCCTGCGATCATGTGGGACCCATACATGTCGATAGCAGTGATTGGTTGGCCAGATCAGTTGACCCTGCCATAAAAAAAAGTGCAGCCGGTAGTGCTCGATTCAGACGCATGCTGTGAGAGATTAGGGACAGAGCTGCTGCTGGGAGAGCGTCAGTGTAGGATTTAGCATTCCAGTAGGCAGGGAATACTAACATTACAAATAAACATCCCTTTTAAGGGCTTCAAATCGTTTTTTAATAGTATTACTACAGACTGCTGGCTGGGACTTGCAGTGCTGCTACCACGATTTCAGCAGCACACTGTGGTGATTGGCTGCTGGCATTATGTGTTGCATACAGACTAGGGATGAGCTAACTTTTGAAAAGTTCGGTTTGGGTTCGATCCCCTGAACTTTCCTGAAGTTCGGATTCGTACGAACCAAACCTAAAACGAAGCTTGCAATAACGGCTAAATAATTGCAGCTACAATAGTGAGTCAAATAGGGTATAGTTTTGTTTCGTTGCAGTTGCTATTACAATGAAAAAAGTGAAAAAAATCTAAGTAGAAAAATAGTGGGAAAATTTTTTTCCCGCCAACAATGCCGATTTCTCTAATAGTTAATATTTAATTAATAAAACAAAGTTTTGTTCTTCAAAAGATGTTTTGGTTGTTCAATAGCTTAATTAAAACTAATCAATGCTTTTGCAATTAAATATACTGTTAATAAAAAAAATGAATATATAAATAAATGTGTGTATATATAGGCTGGGTTCACACTACGTATATTTCAGTCAGTATATGTATATTTCAGTCAGTATATTTCAGTCAGTATTGCAACCAAAACCAGGAGTGGATTAAAAACACAGAAAGGATCTGTTCACACAATGTTGAAATTGAGTGGATGGCTGCCATTTAATGGCAAATATTTGCTGTTATTTTAGAACAACGGCTGTTATATTGAAACAATGGCAGTTATTTACTGTTATATGGCGGCCATCCACTCAATTTCAACATTGTGTGAACAGATCCTTTCTGCGTTTTCAATCCACTCCTGGTTTTGGTTGCAGTACTGACTGAAATATATGTAGTGTGAACATAGCCATAATATAAATATATAAGCAAATAACTGTTTGCAGAACGGCACTGTGCGGCTCAGAGGCTCAGGTAGGGTGCACAGCCTCACGGTCCCAGACCCAGGTCCCGAAGGTGATTAGCAAAATATAGGAAAAGGTGGCACTCCAATTTTAGTGAATAAAAGTGGTTTAGTTTATTCACCCAGTATGCAACGTTTCAATCTTCTCAGTGAGATCTTTGTCAAGCAATGATTGCTTGACAAAGATCTCATTGAGAAGATTGAAACTTTGCATGCTGGGTAATATAAATATATATTTACAGTATATTTAATTGAAAAAATCTTTGATTTATTTTAATAATGCTATTGAACAACCAAAATATCTTTCTTAGAACAGGCTTTAATAATTAAATATTAACAATTACAGGAACCTGTATTAAAGGGAACCAATCACATGAAAAATCGATATAAAGGCAATAATCAGTGCTTATACCCCCTCTAACACACTTCCCACACATGTATCTATAGCAGCTGCCCCTGCCCCACACACCCCAAAATCATACTTTGATCTTGTCCCCGCCGTATGCAAATCCCAGGAAGGTAGTCATGTGGGCGTTTGTTCAGATCAAGTAGTCACAGCCTCGGGGGGCGGGGTATCGCTGTAATCAAGCCTCTATGGGCGTCATACACAGCCCCCTGACACTGCATCATCATAGGGGGCGGGGCCTGGACTGTGTAACTGAGATACAGCACAGCGGCTGCCTATCCTCCCTGCACTCTGTCTGTATGTGTGACCTGTCCTCTCATACAGGCTGCTGCTGCTGCTGTACTCAGCGTCTCTGTATGAAGGATCTTAGCCCAGCTGAAGCCAGCACAAGCCAAAGCAGTGTTATTCTTTTGCTGGTGGCTACACAAGGGTTAAAATCCTTCATTCCGGGACGCTCCTATCCCCCCTCCCCCTCCTCTCCTTCCACATGTTCTTTTGTGCTGCTCCATCGTCCTGTGACAGCAGCGGCTTCCTCCTCTCCTATGACCGGTCCTCCTCCTGTGTGGCTGCAGCACTCTCTGTCTCTTATCTCCCTCTCTGACAGCATCGCTGGATGTCAGGGAGAGAGACAGACCGGCACCTGAGGAAAGAGGGGGAGGGGGGATAGGAGCGTCCCGGAATGAAGGATTTTAACCCTTGTGTAGCCACCAGCAAAAGAATAACACTGCTTTGGCTTGTGCTGGCTTCAGCTGGGCTAAGATCCTTCATACAGAGATGCTGAGTACAGTAGCAGCAGCAGCCTGTATGAGAGGACAGGTCACACATACAGACAGAGTGCAGGGAGGATAGGCAGCTGCTGTGCTGTATCTCAGTTACACAGTCCCAGGCCCCGCCCCCTATGATGATGCAGTGTCAGGGGGCTGTGTATGACGCCCATAGAGGCGTGGTTACAGCGATACCCCGCCCCCGAGGCTGTGACTACTTGATCTAAACGAACGCCCACATGACTACCTTCCTGGGATTTGCATATGGCGGGGACAAGATCAAAGTATGATTTTGGGGTGTGTGGGGCAGGGGCAGCTGCTATATATATATGTGTGGGAAGTGTGTTAGAGGGGGTATAAGCACAGATTATTGCCTTTATATCGATTTTTCATGTGATTGGTTCCCTTTAAAGCCGGCAATTCCTATTGCTGATAATAAAGTAAAATGTAATACTTAATTGATCATTTACTTTAATTAAAACAGCAAATGTTTCTTCTAATTATGCTATTTTTTTTTATCACAATAGCAAAATTAGAAGAAACATTTAAACTTATATTAAAAACTA
Organism: Dendropsophus ebraccatus; assembly: GCF_027789765.1. NCBI lineage: Eukaryota > Metazoa > Chordata > Amphibia > Anura > Hylidae > Dendropsophus > Dendropsophus ebraccatus. The sequence continues at coordinate 37,856,752 of NC_091466.1, forward strand.
AAGTCTGTCCTCTAGGTCGTGATTTGTATAATGACTAAATTAACTTACATTCAAAACACCACTATTAGAATGTGACAAGTTATATTGTATTTATAATCAAATCATTAAAACATTAAGAACAACATGACTGAAACATTCATAAATTATTTGAAAAGTATGTAAATTGAAAAAATAAAAGTAAAAATAAAACTAATACTGCATAAGGAGTCATATACCAGGGGAATTAATTGCTTTTAGTAAATGAAGACAAGTAGTCCAAGTTCTGCTAGTGTTTAAAAGTTACTTGCAATTCGGGAGTATAACTCCCATCATGGTAGTCAGTGTAGGCAAATGATGGGAACGTAGTCCCAAATCGGCAAATTCATGAGAGAACAGCACAGGATCAGAACGGCCCGATGTGTAGCAGTTATGTTGGTAAAGTTTCTGCCAGTAACTGGCAGTAAAAAGCTAATTTCTGCGCCTTCTCCCAGGGGCGCAATCATGAGAAATCTCCCTCATTATCCTCTACATAAGTATAAGGCCCTCTACCAATTCCAGGATTAAAAGAATTTGACAATTGTGTTCTTTATTTCACTTAGTATGGGATTTCCAAGGGTATCTTCACACCAGGTGTCAAATAAATAAATAGGTGTCAGCCTCACACAGCTATACCCCAAACTATGTATTAATTACATATGCATGATGTGTATTTTAAATATTTGTTCACATTTCCACCATGTCCAAGTATTGGATATAATTCCACCAAATTAAATCCGTTTATTGGTTTATGGGATCTATGACATACTTATGTGATCGGCACCATTCAAAAAACATACAGTAATACACGTGGAAACGTAGAAAGTGTTCATAAGTAAATCCGATTCTATCAAATATAAGAGGAGCCACATATGTGAGAAGCCATACACATGCTGAATGCATGAATGTGGAAAATGTTCTATATTTCAAATCGTACATTGTATTTCACTCCAATCAATTATTGATTCTACTATCAAGCTACCCTCAATATAGGTCTTATGTATTGCTTTACACTGTATAGAGCACTTTACACTGTACTACCATCATAAGCTCCCGTGTATATCAAACACCACAACGCCTATGTTCATTACACATTAACTACTGGTCAGATTGTTAACTGATGCCACATATTATCAACTAAGGTTATACTCTACACACCCACATACCATATACACCCTCAATTTTATATAGTCTGTTACAGACCCCCATACTCTATAATCACAACACACATCTGGGACAATACCCAGATTGGTTTGTTGTTTGTACAAACCTCACTATTTATAATACATTTTAAACAATACGTTCCTCCCAAAACACAGATGAATTACAAATCTGAACATTTATATATATATATATATATATATATATATATATATATATATATATTTATTTATTTGTATACTCTACACATTTATGATTTATGGATTCCCAACATACCCCTAAACCTTAGTTTAGTGCGTTCCTTATAATTACACATTCATTCACACACATTCATTCTATAAATCAAACGCCAAATAGCGCTGAAGGCGCTTGCCAGCCACCAAGGATACACTGGGCAGGAACCCCCCTACCAAACCCGATTCAGCTTGAGACCGGTAACGCCGGAAGGGTAAGAGGTGTATACTACACCAAATCCTCTATATCGCGAAGTGCTACATGCATCTTTGTTTTCAATACAAGTAGCGATCTGAAAGAGACACTAACCGATACCCTGCATAAAGTAACGATCTAAAGACCTACAGAGTGACACTCTACATTAAAGAAGCCAATGCTTAGACTTCCGGTTCCGGTGCGCGGATGGTGGTAGCGTGAGGGAGCAGCTCCGTCCCGGACCCTGACATATATCCGCTCCTCCCGCACAGTTACCTTTCAAAGTGGGATCCTTAGTGAGAGAAGGACCCACGGACATCATTGTCTCCCGATGGAGAAGTTTGTGCAGCGGGAAGGAGATCCGACACAGGCAGCAGCACTACAGCAGCGCACCAAGACTAAGTCCAAGATGGCACCGAATGCCGCTGACCCCGAGGGGCCATCGGCTCCTATGACACAGCTCTCTGCCTCACAGGCTCTCGAAGTGGTTGTGGACGACATGGGAGACACCCTCATACCGGGCTTGCAGCTTTCATGTAAGTCTTTTGCCATAGAAGTGGCAAAAATCCTTGGCCCAGACCTCAGAGCCTCCCTGGAGACAACCATTACCTCAGCCCTGACACAGATGCACGGGGAGATAGAAAAGCATACAGGGCAGATTTCTGACTTGGGGGAGAGACTGGATGCAGTAGAATCAGAACTAACATATGCAAAGGCAAAACTGCAGCAGTCGGCCCGCATAATTAAAACTTTACAAGACAAAACTGAAGACTTAGAAAACCGCTCCAGAAGGCGCAATTTGCGGATTGTCGGTCTACCAGAATCCATTGCAATTACATGCCTTCACAAAATCTGCGCTGAGGAGTTACCTCAGGCTTTGGGAATGGCTGCAGTATGCACGGTGGAGAGGGCTCACAGGCTAGGTCCGCCCCGCGCCCCAGCTACCAACAACTCTCAGCCCAAACCTTCCGGGCCGACGGTACTTCTGAGATCTTCCACAATCCAGATGATGCAGCGCATTTCGTCGGTATAAAGACAACGACTGCACCACAAGATACTTCCAAGCGTCGCAGGCTAAATAGCCCTCCAGCCTCCCAAGACTCGATGGACTGAATTCCCTATCTATTACATAAGTATTGGTTGCTCCATTTTGTGATATTTATAACTTTATATATAATTTTTGTGCACTCTTATAGGGCTAGGTAACATGTTATAGCTAGGTTATATTCTCTAGAATGGGTATGTTTAGAACCCGTGTGTGTTCCCTACTCAGCATGTGCCCTTTAATGCGGCCTTTTGGCTTACTGTATATGTCCACTGCATTGCTATAGGACCTTTCTGTCAGGGGACGGCTAGGGGCGTTTCATGACAGCTCTTGACCCATTATGCTATACGTAAGAGTGGGTATGCGAGGCCCACTCTGGTTCCGCGAAAAAAGGGGAGTCTCAGAGAATAACTTTTCTCGCTGTGTTAGCAGTTTTGCTTTTCTTATGTTTTTCAGGTGTTTTTTTGTTTATGTAATTGATTCAGTCCAGTCCACGAAGTTGCCAATCCGGTACGCACTATATTACCCTCTGTCTCTTTCGCAGTCTGGTTTGGATATACTAGACGTCTCACTCTATCCCTTACATCCACCATGGTATTGCTAATATGAACATCATAACATGGAAAGTGAAGGGACTGCGATCCTCATCTAAGAGAATTAAAGTTTTAGGTCATCTCCGTCGCTTAAAAGCGGATATTGCCATGCTGCAGGAGACCCATTTAACAGAGGCGGACTTCTTCCGCATGAATAGATTGTGGGTGGGTGAGACGTTTGGTTACCCAACTGTGGAGAACAAGGGAGGAACATTGACATTGTTGCATAAAAATCTCCGTTATTCTGTTATTAACCCCTTAACGACATCGGGCGTAAACTTACGCCCTCGCGCCCTGGTACTTGGCGCATCAGGGCGTAAATTTACGCCCGATGTTTCCCCGATCGCTGCGTGTTCGCACACAGCGATCGGGGAAGATGGCCTGCTATAAATCATAGCAGGCCATCTTAGCTTCACGGCACGGGGGGTGGTTAACACCCCCCGTGCTTACGATCGCCGCTATAGGCTGATCAATTCAGATCAGCCAATAGCGGCGATCGGAACCTTTCCGGGTCATCGGCGACCCGATGACCCGGAAAAAAATGGCGGTCGGTGCTGTCCGAGGACGGCACCGACCGCCATTACTGTAAAAAGTAATGGTGATCGCCGTGCCACCGGCCCGATCGCCGTGAACGGCCGCCCGGCCGTTCACGGCGATCGGGCCAGTGGCACGGCGATCAGAGTCCCACAAAATAGTAAATACCTGCCCTGGACCCCTCAGCTAGGTAGCTGAGGGGTCCAGAGCAGGTATTTGTACATTACTCACCTGTCCCGGGCTCCTGATCGGCGTCTTCCGGGTTCGCGGCGTCCTCGTCTTCGTTCGGGTCTTCTGCTTCCTCCGTGACGTCACGTTCGGCTTCTCTCGGCTATTTTCGGCTCCAGCTTCGGCCTTTTCCGTATTTTGCGCTCTGCTGCCCTCTAGCGGCTGATATGTGTAATACACTTATCAGCAGCTACAGGGATGTTCAGAATGTAGAATTTTTTTTTTTTTTTTTTTTCAAATTTTTTTTTTTCTATTTTCCGCACCCTATCGCCGCTGAGTGTTGATCAGCATTGCACGAAAGTGCGCTGCTAATCAGCAACTCCTCCTTTTTGGCGTAGGGTGTTTTTTTTCTATATTCTACTGCCACGGTCTACTGATAAGTGCCGCACATAAGTGCGGCATATATCAGCAACTCCTTTGTTGGCGTAGTTTTTTTTTTTTATACTTACTGTAAAAAAACACGTAAAAAACACTACATTACACCACACTACATTGAATAAAGTTTGACACTACACCACTACATACCCCATATACTAGTCCCCATATAAAGATGGCCCCCAGGGTGTTTTCGGCGTCAGAGGGATACGTTATTATTGCCTCCGACACCGAAACAGCCAGTGAGGATGAATGGGGGGATCCTTCTTTCCTCCATTCATCCTCATCATCCTCATCATCCAGTGACGTGTCTGGGGGTAGCGTAGCGTACGCTGCCCCCCAGACACGTCTTTTCTGCCAGTACCGTCCCAATAAGAGATGACGGTATGGTGTGAAATTCTACAAACTCTGTGAGCGTACCTCAGGGTACTCTTACAGATTTAGGCTGGGTTCACACTATGTATATTTGAGGCTGTATTTGGTCCTCATGTCAGGTCCTCATAGCAACCAAAACCAGGAGTGGATTGAAAACACAGAAAGGATCTGTTCACACAATGTTGAAATTGAGTGGATGGCCGCCATCTAACAGTAAATAACGGCCATTATTTCAATACCACAGCCGTTGTTTTAAAATAACAGCAAATATTTGCCATTAAATGATGGCCATCCACTCAATTACAACATTATGTGAACAGAGCCTTTCTGTGTTTTCAATCCACTCCTGGTTTTGGTTGGTATACAGCCTCACAAATACAGCCTCAAATATACATAGTGTGAACCCAGCCTAAGGGTACGTGCACACTGCGGAATGGCAAAGGATAACCCTTCGTGCATTCCGCAGCTGGCACCTGCCGGCGGACTGATGCGGGCGCATGTCTCCACCCGTGTCATAGACTCCATGTTATGCACGGGCGGATTCCATCGTCCGTCCAAAGAATGAATACGTTGGACGGAGAGCGGAATCCGCCCGTGCATAGAATGGAGTCTATGACACGGATGGAGACGTGCGCCCGCATCAGTCCGCCGGTGGGTGCCAACTGCGGAATGCACGAAGGGTTATCTGTCGCGATTCCGCAGTGTGCACGTACCCTTAGAGTGTATGTAGGAAGGGACACCCCAGATGCCCCCACAATGCCCCCCCCATCCTCGGAGTTAGTGGGGAGATCATCCGGGAACTGATCTTCCCACTGCTGGATAAAGGTCACCACCACCTGTACGGGGATAACTTTTATACCAGCACCCCCTCTTCCGGTCCCTCGCTGCCCGAGCTACTGTAGCTTGCGGCACGATACGAAAATATCAGAAGTAGTAATAGCGCCCTAATATTTAGCAGCCATGGAGCGGACCCAGCGCTTCTGGATATGAAGGACCCCGTATGGCACCAGGACAACATTTTCCAGGTGACGTCCCCCACACTGGAAAACAGGAGACCCCAGAAGAAGTGCAGAGTGTGACGTAACAGGGGGATCAGGAGGGACACCATTTTCCAGTGTGACACCTGTCCTGATCCCCCCGGCCTCTGCATACTGGATCGCTTCAAGGTGTACCACACGTCATTGGGGTTCTACATTATCTAAATTCTGTCCCTTATTCCTATTTCAGGGGTCACGTTGATCCAGGGATTATTCTGATCGCCATTATGGAGTCGGGAAGGAATTTTTCCCTGTGATGAGGCTACTATCGTCTGCCTCACGAGGGTTTTTTGCCTTCCTCTGGATCAACACAGGTTGAATTTGATGGACACCTGTCATTTTCAACCTTATAGACTAATAATTGCCCTAATACCCCCAAAATAAATTAGAATGGTCCCGTTTCCCCAGCTAAGTAGGTATGGCCGCCATTCCCATTAGAGGATGCCATGATGCAATTACAAAGCCTCTGTGCGGCCAGGACAGTAGAAACCCCCCACAAGTGACCCCATTCTGGAAACTACACCCCATAAGGAATCTAACAAGGGGGGCAGCGGGGATATGGCCCCCTGGTGACGGCCACATTTGGGACGTGAAAATGAAAAAAATGGTATTTTTTATTTTCTCGGCACATGTTCTACGTAAGTGCCCGTCACCAGTGGGGTCCATATGCTCACTGCACCCCTTGTTAGATTCCTTATGGGGTGTAGTTTCCAGAATGTGGTCACTTGTCGGGGGTTTCTACTGACCTGGCAGCACAGGAGCTTTGTAATTGCGACATGGCCTCCATCCTCCATTCCAGCCTCTAAATGGCGCTCTGTCCCTTTGGTGACTTGCCCTGTGCCCATATAGCACATTATGCCCACATGTGGGGTATTTACGTACTCAGGGGAAACTACCCTACACGTTTTGTGTTCATTTTCTTTTTTAACCCCTTGTGGAAATGGAAAAAAATCAAGGCTAGACCAACATTTAGTGTAATTTTTGTAAAATTTTTACTCTAAATCATTAATCTTGTCATGATTTTTTCATTTTCACAAGGGGTTAAAAGATAAAAAAAAACATTTAATGTGTAGCGCAATTTCCCCTGAGTACGGAAATACCCCACATGTGGACATAAAGCGCCATGCGGGTGCAGGGTAAGCCTCCAAAGAGAAGGAGCGCCATTTCGTTTTTGAAGGCTGGATTTGGATGGAATGGATTTCGAGGGGCCATGTTGCATTCAAAAGGCCCCTGTGTTGCCAAGACAGTTGAAACCCCCCACAAGTGACCCCATTATGGAAACTGCACCCCTCAAGGAATGTAACAAGGGGTGTAGTGAGCATATGGACCCTACTGGTGACGGACACAAATGTGGAACAATGTGGCGTGAAAATGAAATATTAAATTTTTTACACTATAATGTTGGTTTAGCCTTGAATTTATCATTTTCACAAGGGGTTAAAAGAGGAAAAAAAAACAAAATGTGTAGAGCAATTTCCCCCGAGTCCGTAAATACCCCACATGTGGACATAAAGCGCCATGTGGGCGCAGGGCAAGCCTCCGAAGGGAAGGAGCGCCATTTGGATTTTGGAGGTTGGATTTGGCTAGAATGGATGATGAACGCCATGTCGCATTTACAGAGCCCTCGTGCTGCCAAAACACTGGAAACCCCCCACAAGTGACCCCATTCTGGAAACTGCACCCCTCAGGGAATCTAACAAGGGGTGCAGTGAGGATATGGACCCCTTGATGACGGGCACATTTGTGCCATGAAAGTGAAAAAATGAAATTTTTCCCTTTCACGTCACATTGTTCCACATTTGTGCCCGTCACCAGTGGGGTCCATATGCTCACTGAACCCCTTGTTAGATTCCTTGAGGGGTGTAGTTTCCAGAATGGAGTCACTTGTGGGGGGTTTCCAGTGTCTTGGCAGCACGAGGGCTCTGTAAATGCGACATGGCCCTTGAAATCCTTTTCAGTAAAATTCAGCTTCCAAAAGCCAATTGGCGCTCCTTCCCTTTGGAGGCTCGTCCTGCGCCCCCTTGGCACTTTATCGCCACATGTGGGGTATTTCCGTACTCGGGAGAAACTGCGCTACACATTTTTTGTCTTTTTTTCCCTCTTATCCCTTTAAGAAAATGAAAAATTGAAGGCTAGAACAACATTTTAGTGTAAAAAAATTTTTTTTCTTTTTTCAAGCCATATTGTTCTGAAAATCTGTGAAGCACCTGTGGGGTCCAGATGCTCACCGCACCCCTTGTTACATTCCTTGAGGGGTGTAGTTTTCTAAATGGTGTCCCTTTAGGGGTGTTTTTTAGGTTTTGGCACCCCAGAGCCTCTGCCAACCTGAAGTGGTACAGTCAAAAATGACCAAATATAACGGAGGCGTTGAAATATTCACTAGGCGCTCCTTTATATCTGAGGCTTGTGGTTGCGTCAAATAGCGCAATAGGGTCACATATGGGGTATTTCTATAAACTGCAGAAAAGGGACAATTATTGGGGTGCATTTCTCTGGTAATAGGTTTATAATTATGAAAAATATTGGATTACAATAAAATCTCTGCACAGAAAATTAAAATTTTCAAATTTCTTACACACTTGGCTTTTATTTCTGTGACTCCCCTAAAGGGTTAAAACACTTTCTGGATATGCTTTTGCAGAGTGTGGGGGGGTGCAGTTTCTGAAATGGGGTGCTTTGTGGGGCTTTCTAACATACAGGCCCCTCAAATACACTTTAAACCTGAACAGGTCCCTAAAAATATCTGATTTTGAAATTTTACTGAAAATTTGGAAATTTGCTGCTAATGTTTTAAGCTCCCTATTGTCTAAAAAAAATGAAAGATAGTTTAATAAATGAATAAATTTAATAAATAGTTTAATAACATAAAGTAGACATGTTGCTAATGCTATTTAATATATAATTTATGTGGTATAACCACTTTCTGTATACGCAAAAAAGTTTCAAAGTTGGAAAAATGCATTTTTTCACATTTTTTCACATTATTTGGTTTTTTTTCATAAAGATTTGTTATGAGTATCGACTCCAATTTACCAGAAATGTAAAGTACAATATGTCACGAGAAAACAATCTCAGAATCAGCCGGATAGGTAAAAGCATCCCGAAGTTATTAATGAATAAAGTGACACTGGTCATATTCATAAAATTTGTCTCTGTCATTAAGGCCATTTCAGGCTCTGTCCTTAAGGGGTTAAGCAAACTCAGGATGTAGAAGGGAGGTTACATACGATTTTATTAGATACACCATCCGGTAGACTTTCTCTGTATAACATTTATGCACCTAACTCAAACAGGCGCCCGTTTTTTCAGAAGGTGGAATCTACTTTATTACAGGATGGTGAGTCCGGTAAAATACTGGGTGGGGACTTCAACTCCGTAGTCAACACAGACGAGGACCGTAAAAGGTCAAAGGTGGTGTCCAGTACCAGTGGGCAGGCTGATTTATACGTTCAACCCCTGATGACCTCTAATTCATTGATAGATGTGTGGCGTCATCTCTCCCCTGCGGAAAGAGAATTTACTTATTTCTCCCATGCCAGGGATGCCTGGTCCCGCTTGGACTTTTTTCTCATCTCTTCTTCTCTCCTAGATAAAACTACCGAGACACACATCCATGACCTGGTCATATCGGACCATGCGCTAGTGAGCGTTAGTCTCAGAGAGGACATCCCCAGAAGAGTGGACAGATTGTGGCGATTTCCAACTTATTTAGCAGGTGACACTGAATTCCAACAACTCCTACAACACTGGTGGCAGAACACACATCAGACCCGGTTTTGTTTTGGGAGGCATCCAAGGCAGTTATAAGGGGTAGAATAATAGCATATGTAACGGCTTACAAAAAAAAGCCTCACAGGCTTATAAAGACACTACCTCGGCCCTTAGACTTTCTTATACTAGGTTTCTGTCTGCCCCTACCCAAGATAACAAAGATTCTTGGACTTCAGCTAAGCAGAATTTTGATATAGCACAAGACCGTCTGGAAAATATACGCAGAGACCAGCTTAATGCTGAACTCTTATAAGTTTGGCAATAAAGCCGGTAAAATGCTGGCAAACTTGGCTAGGGGTAGACGTAAACCCGAGCATATCGGCTCACTCAGAGACAATTCAGGGGTGTTGCACAAGGAGCCGAAAGCCATTTCTGGAATCCTTAAGGATTTCTACAAGAACCTATACTCACAGGGGCCACTAGACTTAGATGCAGGGGCACGCTTCCTGGCCTCTCTAAACTTGCCCAAACTCACTGAAGAAGCTCTAGCAACATTGAATGCACCCATCTCGCCTGAGGAGGTCACGACCACTATAAAGTCTCTACACAACCACAAAGCTTCGGGCCCTGACGGACTCTCGGGTGAATATTATAAGATACTCCTAGACCACTCCTCAAAGGCGTTGGTGGATCTATTCAATGCCATTTTCATAGATGGGAAAAAACTAGCATCGGGTGACGTGGCCCATATTAAGGTCCTTCACAAACCGGGCAAAGACCCACATCTCCCTGAATCTTACAGGCCAATATCTTTGATAAACCAGGACATTAAACTTTTATCCAAGATATTGGCCTCTAGATTAGGCCTTCTGCTGCCGAGCTTTGTCACCGGACGGTCTGCTGTCACAAACATACGGACTGTACTAGCTGTCCAGACGGCTGTTTGCAATCGCGCTTACTCCAGCCAGGCCCCGTCTCTCTTTGTGGTGGATGCCGAGAAAGCTTTTGACAACGTCAGCTGGGCCTGGCTGGATTTAGCCCTAGATAAATTTGACATCCAGGGTAACTTTTGTGGGTTCGTAAAAACGATATACTCATCTCCCAAAGCCAGGATCCACACACAAGGGACCCTGTCTGAGGCCTTTCCCCTTCAGAAGGGCACCAGGCAGGGATGCCCGCTTTCCCCACTATTGTTTAACCTGGCCATAGAGCCCCTGGCTCACCATCTCATCCACTCTGACACGTATAGGGGGATAAGCACAGGAAATCAGGAGGTGAAACTTGCGTGTTTTGCCGATGACACCCTTATATTCTTGGAATCACCCAGGGAGCATCTGGCGCCACTCCTCGACACTATCAGTCATTTCGGGGCATTTTCGGGATACAAAATAAACGTAGGGAAATGCCAACTCCTGCCCCTAAATTGTAATCTAAATGACCGAGACATACCCTCTCCCATATTAGTGAATCATTCACACATAACCTATTTAGGCATCAAAATAGGTAAGACGCCACTATCACTGTATAATCTTAACTACCCCCCACTTATCAATAAAATAGAACACAAGCTGACACGATGGACATCCCTACCTCTTTCACTCTTGGGCCGGATACACCTGTTGAAAATGATGTCCTTCCCCAAATTGCTCTATCCTATGCAAACGATTCCCCTTCTCATAAGACACGTAGACCATAATAAATTACGAAGTATATTCAATAAATTCATATGGAATGGCAAAAGGCCTCGCATTTCCTATGAGACTTTGTGTTTGCCCAAGAGTGATGGAGGTACCCAACTGTCCCATATCAGGTTGTACAATCTAGCAGCCATGTTCAGACATGTAAGGGATTGGCTACACCAAACGAGTCGTCACTCCAACTACACTCTGGAATCCCAGTTAGTATTACCCTGGTCATTGGGAGCATTACTACACACCAAATTCGCTAGTATCCCAAAAACCGTTAAATCTAGCCTGCTCCTGATAGACACCATCTCCACATGGAAGGAGGTCCGAAAAATTTATAACCTACCATATAGTGTATCTAAATATTGCCCTTTGTGGGGTGCCCCCTCTTTCCCACAGGGCACTGTGAATAAATTTTACAAAGAATGGAGAGACCATAATGTTAACTGTCTGGGAGACTTATTGGACCTCCGGGCTGGGTCATTCCTGACATGGGAGAACTGTTCCTCAAAATTTAATCTGTCAAAGACACAATCGTGGCAATTTATGCAACTCCAGTCCCACTTTAAGGCCATGGTGACCAATTGTGCTCAGCTAGAAAAGTCCAACAAATTTGACCCACTGATAGGCCCTCCGACTAGACATGATTCCCTGTCCCATATTTATAGGTCTCTGAAAGAGGAATTTCAGAAAAAAGAATCACATAAGGCACTATCCAAATGGGCTAATCTGATCACTACTGATGATCTGCCGGATAAAATAAGGAAGGGCATCCTATTTGTGCGCCAGGCTACAGTGAGCGAAACACTAAGGGAATCTCACCTTAGATTGGTGCACAAAGCCACCTATGCTTTCGATATACCTTACAGAGACATACACATTGTCCACTTAGATAAATGCCCGAAGTGCAAACTTCCGAAAGCGGATTTACTACATTGTGTATGGCTCTGTGAGGACGTGCAGGGAATTGGTCAGAAGTAAAAATGGCTATACATAACATCTGGCAGGTGGACATACCACTGGATCCCCTAGCTTACGTACTTCACTACACATCTACTGACTTACAGGACCCCACTAAGCCCATGATAGCTAATAAAGGGATACATCTGTTACTCGTGGTTGCCCTTAAATGTATACTCAGGCATTGGATACAGCCTTCAGTCCCCTCGATGGGAGAAATACAGGAATATATGGACTTAGTATTACAACATGAGCTGCTTACCACCCTACAGAACAAGGAGAAGCTGACAAAAAATGTCTTTGTTAAATGGCAGTCATATATACAGGCTTGGGAGTCAGCCACGAAAAGACATCAGCTGATGCACCATTTAAAACTGACCACCTGGTACTGTCAGGCAGATCTCAGTGGGTCTCTAGGGAATCTTAAAATTGATGCCTCCAGCTAACGGACGTTCACTCTTCCGTGTACCCTACTAGTGTCTCTCCTGGTGAATTCACCCAGTGCGAACATCGTACTGTCCCCCCTCCCCTCCCTCCCATGACTTTCTACGCATTAATCTCCTTTTCTCGCATTCATATCTCACTCACTCTGGGTCACTCTACAGCAGCAAATCCAGACTGGGTATAGATAAACATGTACTATGAAACGATAATTTACTTTAATGGCAATGTGGACTGGACTAGGTTCTAGGTTTTATGTTTTATGTTTGTAGTTATTGTGTTTAGCTATATAGCTTGGTATATAGTGGCAGGTGGCGGAATATATTTCTATATTTTATGGACAATGTGAGCTATTCTTAGCATCCGAACCTCGAATGAAGCCTGTATGCCCCCGGTTGAGAATCTATGTGTCTCTCGGTACCTCGAAGGGGTTTTTCCTCACTAATGCAGACATGCTGTACTACCATGAGACGACTTATAGTATCGCATCACAAGTAACGGGCACTTTGCTAAATTTCTCTCTGTCAGATGTTATTTGTTGACCTTCTCTGTCTTGACCGAATTATAATGGATATATGCTCTCTGTTATACTATTGTATCTTCTTGAAAATCCTAATAAATTATGTTTAAAAAAAAAAAAAAAAGAAGCCAATGCAGTTAGCGCTAACCATCACTATAATGGGCTCATAATATCATTGCTCTTATGAATTATACTAATTTATGTGTTACCACTTGGATAAAACAGTGATACAATGATCCTCTAATATTTATGCACGGCAAAATCTTGTAAGAAGGAAGAATTAGCGGCATGTTACCACCCAACATCAAACACTGATGATTAACTTTAGCTATTTGGATTAATGTAATCTTATGAATTGCTTCTAATCGTATGAATTGTCTCTAATTTTATGAATTACTTCCAATTTATGAATTGCTTCCCTATTTATGATCACATAATTACTGTTTACAATCAATCATTGATTACTGCTTACAATCAATCATTGTTTATACTCAACTAAATTGAGTACAAACAATGATTGTAAGCAGTAATCAATGATTGATTGTAAACAGTAATTATGTTATGTGTCATGTAAATGTTCAGATTTGTAATTCATCTGTGTTTTGGGAGGAACGTATTGTTTAAAATGTATTATGAATAGTGAGGTTTGTACAAACAACACACCAATCTGGGTATTGTCCCAGATGTGTATTGTGATTATAGAGTATGGGGGTTGGTAACAGACTATATAATTGAGGGTGTATATGGTATGTGGGTGTGTGTAGAGTATAACCTTAGTTGATAATATGTGGCATCAGTTAACAATCTGACCAGTAGTTAATGTGTAATGAACATAGGCGTTGTGGTGTTTGATATACACGGGAGCTTATGATGGTAGTACAGTGTAAAGTGCTCTATACAGTGTAAAGCAATACTTAAGACCTATATTGAGGGTAGCTTGATAGTAGAATCAATAATCGATTGGAGTGAAATACAATGTACGATTTGAAATATAGAACATTTTCCACATTCATGCATTCAGCATGTGTCTGGCTTCTCAAATATGTGGCTCTTCATATATATGATAGAATCGGATTTACGTATAAACACTTTCTACTTTCTACTTTTCCACGTGTATTACTGTATGTTTTTTGAATGGTGCCGATCACTGTCTTCTTACTGTGATATACTAAATATATTCAGTTTAGAGATGACAAGAGGCACATCAGTATGTCATAGATCCCATAAACCAATAAACGGATTTAATTGGTTAAATTATATCCAATACTTGGACATGGTGGAAATGTGAACAGTTATTTAAGATACACATCATGCATATGTAATTAATACATAGTTTGGGGTATAGCTGTGTGAGGCTGACACCTATTTATTTCTTTGACACCTGGTGTGAAGATACCCTTGGAAATCCCATACTAAGTGAAATAAAAAACACAATTGTCAAATTCTTTTAATCCTGGAATTGGTAGAGGGCCTTATACTTATGTAGAGGATAATGAGGGAGATTTCTTATGATTGCACACCTGGGAGAAGGCGCAGAAATGTGCTTTCTACTGCCAGTTACTGGCAGAAACTTTACTAACATAACTGCTATACATTGGGCCGTTCTGATCCTGTGCTGTTCTCTCATGAATTTGCCGTTTTGGGACTACATTCCCATAATTTGCCTACACGGACTACCATGATGGGAGTTTTACTCCCGAATTGCAAGTAACTTTTAAACACTAGCAGAACTTGGACTACTTGTCTTCATTTACTAACAGCAATTAATTCCCCTGGTATATGACTCCTTATGCAGTATTAGTTTTATTTTTACTTTTATTTTTATTTTTTCAATTTACTTACTTTTCAAATAATTTATGAATGATTCAGTCATGTTGTTCTTAATGTTTTAATGATTTGATTATAAATACAATATAACTTGTCACATTTTAATAGTGGTGTTTTGAATGTAAGTTAATTTAGTCATTATACAATCACTACTTAAAGGACAGACTTTAGTTTTTAATATAAGTTTAAATGTTTCTTCTAATTTTGCTATTGTGATAAAAAAATAGCATATTTAGACGAAACATTTGCTGTTTTTATTAAAGTACATTATCAATTATCACATTTAACTTTATTATTGCCAATATGAATTGCCGCCTTTAATACAGGTTCCTGTAACTGTTAATATTTAATTATTAAAGCACGTTCTAAGAAAGATATTTTGGTTGTTCAATAGCATAATTGAAATGAATCAATGATTTTTTCAATGAAATATACTGTAAATATATATATATATATATATATATATATATTTATTTATTTATATATTTATTTTTTTATTAACAGTATATTTAATTGCAAAAGCATGTATGAGTTTTAATTATGCTATTGAACAACCAAAATATCTTTTTTAGAACGAAACTTTGTTTTATTAATTAAATAATAACTATTAGAGGAGTCGGCATTATTGCCGGGGATCGCTAACCCTGATGATACTGATTCCTGTAATACTGATTCCCTGCTTTCCCAGATGCATTCCAGAGGTGTTTGCATCACTTTCTAAAGATGTATTGGACTTTTCTATTCTTTGATTTTATTTTTTATTGTTATTTTCAAATGTTATTGTTATTTTAACCAGATTTGTTACAAACTTTCTCAAAGTTCGGTTCGGTGACGAACCGAACTTTTTGCAAAGTTCATAACAAATCTGGTTCGCTACGGTTCGGTTCGCTCATCCCTAATACAGACCACTAAGAAGTGCTCAGTGTACTCTTTTTTTTTTTTATTTTGGAGCTGGTGGTGCTGCTGTACTACATTGTATTGCTGGGATTTGTAGTACACCTGCTTAGAACTTCACTGCTCATTGGAAGGGGGTGTCAGAGAGTGTGTATAGGTCCAGCCACTACCAGATTGAAACGCACAGCCCCCCAAAACTAGTGGGTACTACATTGTATTGCTGGGATTTGTAGTACACCTGGGTAGAACTTCACTGCTCATTGTAAAGGGGTATCACAGAGTGTGTATAGGTCCAGCCACTACCAGATTGTATTGCACAGCCCACCAAAACTAGTGGGTACTAAATTGTATTGCTGGGATTTGTAGTACACCTGCATAGAACTGCACTGCTCATTGTAATTTAAGTGTTTTTATTTCACACTTAGCGTCAAAACACAAAGCAAACCTTAACAAAGGCTTAAACACAAATAAACCCTGCTCGGCTGAGCACTTACTAGTACATAACCGATTCCTGACTATATGTGGGACCAGCTATCCAGCCCACGGGTACAAATAACAAAGTATGGTGTGGCCCACGCAATACCTTCAGTATTCCAGCAGACAGTTCTCCAGGTATGGCTACACTCAGCACTGCAGTGAGCTTCTTTTTAAGGCCCCGATGACCCCCAGCTGTGGGCTATGGAAGCCCAGGACCGAAGCCCGGGTGGAGTGAGCGTCTCACTGCCAACCTCACTCACTCCAGAAAAAGCAGGTCCCAGTACGTATTTTTACAATCTGTCTATGTTAGTTATGGCCAACACAGACAACCAGGCTATCATTCCTGCTTTAGATGGTTAACCCCGTGGTTACCAGAGACACACCCAGGGCTTACCAGACAAAGTTTAACCACTTCAGTGGCAGATATCTGTGCTCCCAAACCATGCCTCTCTCACATTCCCTCCCCCTCAGTTTAGACCCACTGGGGTCAAACTCCTGACATCAAACAATGGGTGCGGGACAAGGCATCCACGTTGCCTTGCAGTCTCCCGGCTCCATGCTCCACTGAAAAACTAAAATTTTGCAGAGACAAGAACCACCTTGTGACTCTTCCCTGGCACTGTTTTATTATCTACCTGTTTTATCACTGTTGAGAACCTTCCCTGGCACTGTTTTATTATCTACCTAAGGTACACAAGAATGAGTCAAAGCCCCCGGGTAGACCTATCATTTCAGGCATCAATTCCTTGACCTTCAAACTGTCTCAATTTGTGGATGTTTTTTTACACGTTAAAAATCTAAGTTCTTATACACGTGACTCCTCCCACTTTATTGAGCAGATTACACAGCTTACCTGGAATGATGAATATTTTTTTTGTACTATGGATATTACATCGCTATACACTGTTATTGATCACGATTTGGGAATTAAAGCTACTGCTCAGTATTTTGCTGGCAATTCAACAATGCCACAAGCACAGACTCATTTTCTTCTTGATAGCATCCGTTTCATATTACAGCATAATGTTTTTCAGTTCAACCAACAGATATACAGAAAAGAGAAAGGGACCGCGATGGGCAGCACTTTTGCGCTCAGTTACGCAAATCTTTTTGTGGGTGCATTTGAGGAGGAGGTCAAATGCCCTTTGTTTGCCAACTGTTTACTATATTGCCGCTATATAGATGATGTTTTTATTTTGTGGAAAATTTCCAGGGAAGAACTTGAGTGTTTTGTAAAATGTATTAATAGGAATGACTGGGGCCTAGATTTTACTTCTAATATTTTTATTAATTTTGCAGAGTTTTTAGATATTGGGGTATATCACGAACAAGGTCATATTCTCACCAAGACTTATTTTAAACATGTTGATAGTAATAGCTATTTGCACTCCTAGAGTGCGCATTATGAAAAATGGCGGAATAATATACCTTTTGGACAGTTCCGCCGTATCAGGAGGAACTGTACCCGTCTGAGTGATTACAGGTAGCAAAGTGGAATCTTGACCAGGAGGTTCCTGTCTAAAGGATATCCACGCTCTCTAATAGACAGCTCACAAAAAAGAGCGGGACTCCTTTCACAAGCCCAGTGTTTATTGCCAGGCAAGAAACACGTGCAGGATAATGACCAAGCTAAGACATTTGAATCCAATTTCATAACCACCTTTACCAGTGACAATAAGGAGATTAAATCCATTTTGTCCAAACACTGGTCTATTTTGAAATTGGATCCTTGTCTCAAGGGAATATTGCCCACACAACCGAGAATCACATATAGGAAGGCCCGGTCCCTTAAGAGCATTGTGGCCCCGAGTAACCTAAAGAAGAGGAGGGTTGTCACTAACCCCTCTTCTCCTTCTACGTCTTTTTCATCCATTACAATCAAACCTGGTTGCTATAAGTGTGGTTTCAGTAGATGTAAATGCTGCTCGAGTATTCCACATAGGACTACTAAGTTTTGCTCCAAGGCCACCGGTGAAGAATTTCCTGTTAAAACATACCTGTCGTGTGGTTCGTCCTATGTTATTTATTTGCTAGAATGCAAATGCGGCGTACAATATGTCGGCCGTACTATGCATTCCCTGAGGGTCAGAATCAACAAGCACCGCTCAAATGTAAAAAAAGGTTTTTTACTTCACGCCATGCCCTTAGCTGTTATGGGTGTAATTTCTCCTCATTCACTGTACTCCCTATTGAGCAGATCTCGGCAGGGGGGCAGTGCTTTCAGAGACTAAAGAGAAGAGAAAATTATTGGAACTCAATATTATTCAAATTATTCAAACTCAAAACTCTCACTCCTTTTGGGTCTGAACGAATACATTGAACATGTGTAGTATTCATTCATTTATTTATTTATTTTTTATTTTTCATTCATTCATTCATGCATCATCATTTATCATTTTTTTATCATTTATTCATTCATTTAATTCATCATTTACATAATTTATGTATTTATTTCTCTTGCTTCTACAATATGACCTTCTTGGTTAGTCTAGATGTGTGTGTGTGTGTGTGTGTGTGTGTATGTGTATGTATGTATATGTATATGTGTGTATGTGTATGTATATATGTATGTATGTATATATGTGTATGTGTGTATCTGTATGTGTGTGGTTATGTTTATGTATGTGTATCTCTATGTCTGCATTCATTTTTTATCATTTTTATCATTTATTATTTTCAATCATAACACTACATATTTTTATTTATATTTCATAAAAATTCATTTAGGTTTCCTTCGTTCATTTCATCCATTTAACTGTATGCATTTACCCTTAATATATTGGTTTATCTCTGGTATAATATAGTTACTAAGTCAGTTCATATCCAACTGGTATTATCTACACTCAGAGGAGCTCTGGCTCCGCCTCCTTTCAACTCGGCTACAGTATAGTAGCACTCCTGCAGGTATTGATAAATCCAATATATGTAGAAAAAGATGCGGGGGCACTCACCGTTGTGATGCGTTGTCTTTATTACAAGTGCAGGTTAAAATACAGCAGGTACATCTGTGGCGGGCTTGGACACCAAACACTATTCACACGAGATGCTTGCAGTCAGGTCGAGGCGATGTGCTGGAGCTCAGTGCATCTATCTTAATATCGGGAAGCCGGAGCAGATGAGCTGAGTAGGCAGCCAGGCGAGGAACCATCAGAACTCAGTGAGCTGCAGCAGCCCAAGGTATTGATGGTCTACTTTAATGCTTAATATCAGGCTGGTTTTACGAGGGCCAGATAATAACGCAGCGCCCCGGATTCGATCTCCAGCTGATGTCCGCTTATCAATATGTCCGCTGACTCGTAACCACGGCCGCCTCCGATTCACACCAGTTGCAGTTATCGGTAATATTTCCATCCGAGTCTAATTCCAATCGGTCCTGCAACGTCCAGATTCTTTCTTTCCCACTCTCAGCCTCTCTCTCTCGCTCTATTCTTTCTCTTCCCCCTCGATTCCCCGACGTTAGTTACACGCCAGCCTCCGCTATACGCTGATTGGTCAGCAGGCTGCGGAAAGTGGGCGTGAAAACGGGTTCTCATTCTCCCCTCCCCTCCCTGTCAGTGCCTTGTGGAAGTAGCGTTCTGACACTCACAACATCAGCAGGGAAGCATTATACATGGCTGTAGTAGATACTGACCTCTAAATGTAAGTTGTCTACACCTAGTGTTATAAGATTGGTTTATGAGGTCTGTATATCTTTGCTTCAATAGAGGCTATGTTATTTTGGTTTTGTATATGGTTTTGAAGCCCAGCATCTTGTGTAATGTTTTTTATATGGTTTATTTAGCCCAGCATCTTGTGCAATGTTGCGATCTATATCCCAGTCATTATTTTAAAGTGTCACTGTCGTGAATTTTTTTTTTGCAGAAATCAATAGTCCAGGCGATTTTAAGAAACTTTGTAATTGGGTTTATTATCCGAAAAATGCATTTTTATCATGAAAAAGCAGTTTGAAGCTCTCCCCCTGTCTTCATTGTTCTCCTATGGAGAGAGCTAAAGAAAAGACCAAAACAGGACAACAAAGAGTTAATCTACAAATCCCTCACGGGATATCTCCTGTCACAGTCACCAGTGACCTGTCTGAGCTCGGATTACAGCTGTCACCCAGCTCCGTGCCTGTAATCCTCTGTTATCTGCTTTCTGCTGCCGGCTAACTCCCTCCTTCCTCCTCCCCCCTCCCCTCTCCCTAGAGCAGACAGGGGACGTCTCCTGCAACAAGTCACAATTTTCAGATTTTTCAGAGTGGATGAAAAAGAGGAAGGAGGGGGGGACCTGGGAAAAGGCTTTTTACATGCAGATAATGGCAGATTTGGCTAATAAACCCAATTACAAAGTTTCTTAAAATCGCCTGGACTATTGATTTCTGCAAAAAAAAAAAAAAAAAATACGACAGTGACTCTTTAAACTTTTTTATGTGTGTGCTCTGATGGTACCAGTTATATGATATATGTTATGTAATGTTATTTATTATTGATTTTATGCATCCTTATTTTATGTATATTGTATACACTTTTCTTATTCAATTGGAAACGCCCCCTAATGGTTGTTTCTTTTTTGTACCTGAGCCTATTTAACCCCTTAAGGACAGAGCCTGAAATGGCCTTAATGACAGAGACAAATTTTATGAATATGACCAGTGTCACTTTAGTCATTAATACCTTCGGGATGCTTTTACCTATCCGGCTGATTCTGAGATTGTTTTCTCGTGACATATTGTACTTTACATTTCTGGTAAATTGGAGTCGATACTCATAACAAATCTTTATGAAAAAAACCCAAATAATGTGAAAAAATGTGAAAAAATGCATTTTTCCAACTTTGAAACTTTTTTGCGTATACAGAAAGTGGTTATACCACATAAATTATATATTAAATAGCATTAGCAACATGTCTACTTTATGTTGGCGGCATTTATTAAACTATTTTTCATTTTTTTTACACAATAGGGAGCTTAAAACATTAGCAGCAAATTTCCAAATTTTCAGTAAAATTTCAAAATCAGATATTTTTAGGGACCTGTTCAGGTTTAAAGTGTATTTGAGGGGCCTGTATGTTAGAAAGCCCCACAAAGCACCCCATTTCAGAAACTGCACCCCCCAAACTCTGCAAAAGCAGATCCAGAAAGTGTTTTAACCCTTTAGGGGAGTCACAGAAATAAAAGCTAAGTGTGTAAGGAATTTGAAAATTTTAATTTTCTGTGCAGAGATTTTATTGTAATCCAATATTTTTCATAATTATAAACCTATTACCAGAGAAATGCACCCCAATAATTATTGCCCCGTTTCTGCAGTTTATAGAAATACCCCATATGTGACCCTATTGCGCTATTTGACGCAACCACAAGCCTCAGATACAAAGGAGCGCCTAGTGAATTTCAACGCCTCCGTTATATTTGGTCATTTTTGACTGTACCACTTCAGGTTGGCAGAGGCTCTGGGGTGTCAAAACCTAAAAAACACCCCTAAAGGGACACCATTTAGAAAACTACACCCCTCAAGGAATGTAACAAGGGGTGCGGTGAGCATCTGGACCCCACAGGTGCTTCACAGATTTTCCGAACAATATGGCGTGAAAAAAGAAAAATTTATTTTTTACACTAAAACGTTGTTCTAGCCTTCAATTTTTCATTTTCTTAAAGGGATAAGAGGCAAAAAAAGACAAAAAATGTGTAGCGCAGTTTCTCCCGAGTACAGAAATACCCCACATGTGGCGATAAAGTGCCAAGGGGGCGCAGGACGAGCCTCCAAAGGGAAGGAGTGCCAATTGGCTTTTGGAAGCTGAATTTCACTGGAAAGGATTTCAAGGGCCATGTCGCATTTACAGAGGCCCTATGCTACCAGGACAGTGGAAACCCCCCACAAGTGACCCCATTCTGGAAACTACACCCCTCAAGGAATCTAACAAGGGGTGCAGTGAGCATATGGACCCCACTGGTGACGGGCACAAATGTGGAACAATGTGACGTGAAAGGGAAAAATTTCATTTTTTCACTTTCATGGCACAAATGTGCCCGTCATCAAGGGGTCCATATCCTCTTTCCCCCCCCTGTTAGATTCCTTGAGGGGTGCAGTTTCCAGAATGGAGTCACTTGTGGGGGGTTTCCAGTGTTTTGGCAGCACGAGGGCTCTGTAAATGCGACATGGCGTTCATCATCCATTCTAGCCAAATCCAACCTCCAAAATCCAAATGGCGCTCCTTCCCTTCGGAGGCTTGCCCTGCGCCCACATGGCGCTTTATGTCCACATGTGGGGTATTTACGGACTCGGGGGAAATTGCTCTACACATATTGTGTGTTTTTTTCTCTTTTAACCCCTTGTGAAAATGATAAATTCAAGGCTAAACCAACATTATAGTGTAAAAAATGTAATATTTCATTTTCACGCCACATTGTTCCACATTTGTGCCCGTCACCAGTGGGGTCCATATGCTCACTACACCCCTTGTTACATTCCTTGAGGGGTGTAGTTTCCATAATGGGGTCACTTGTGGGGGGTTTCAACTGTCTTGGCAACACAGAGGCCTTTTGAATGCAACATGGCCCCTCAAAATCCATTCCATCCAAATCCAGCCTTCAAAAACGAAATGGTGCTCCTTCCCTTCGGAGGCTTACCCTGCACCCGAATGGCGCTTTATGTCCACATGTGGGGTATTTACGGACTCGGGGGAAATTGCGCTACACATTTTGTTTTTCTTCTCCTCTTTTAACCCCTTGTGAAAATGATATATTCAAGGCTAAACCAACATTATAGTGTAAAAAATGTAATATTTCATTTTCACGCCACATTGTTCCACATTTGTGTCCGTCACCAGTGGGGTCCATATGCTCACTACACCCCTTGTTACATTCCTTGAGGGGTTCAGTTTCCATAATGGGGTCACTTGTGGGGGGTTTCAACTGTCTTGGCAACACAGGGGCCTTTTGAATGCAACATGGCCCCTCGAAATCCATTCCATCCAAATCCAGCCTTCAAAAACCAAATGGCGCTTCTTCCCTTCGGAGGCTTACCCTGCACCCGCATGGCGCTTTATGTCCACATGTGGGGTATTTCCGTACTCAGGGGAAATTGCTCTACACATTAAATGTTTTTTTTTATCTTTTAACCCCTTGTGAAAATGAAAAAACATGACAAGATTAATAATTTAGAGTAAAAATTTTACAAAAATTACACTAAATGTTGGTCTAGCCTTGATTTTTTTTCCATTTCCACAAGGGGTTAAAAAAGAAAATGAACACAAAACGTGTAGGGTAGTGTCCCCTGAGTACAAAAATACCCCACATGTGGGCATAATGTGCCATATGGGCACAGGGCAAGTCACCAAAGGGACAGAGCGCCATTTAGAGGCTGGAATGGAGGATGGAGGCCATGTCGCAATTACAAAGCTCCTGTGCTGCCAGGACAGTAGAAACCCCCAACAAGTGACCCCATTCTGGAAACTACACCCCATAAGGAATCTAACAAGGGGTGCAGTGAGCATATGGACCCCACTGGTGACGGGCACTTACGTAGAACATGTGCCGAGAAAATAAAAAATACAATTTTTTTCATTTTCACGTCCCAAATGTGGCCGTCACCAGGGGGCCATATCCCCGCTGCCCCCCTTCTTAGATTCCTTATGGGGTGTAGTTTCCAGAATGGGGTCACTTGGGGGGGTTTCTACTGTCCTGGCCGCACAGAGGCTTTGTAATTGCATCATGGCATCCTCTAATGGGAATGGTGGCCATACCTACTTAGCTGGGGAAAAGGGACAATTCTAATTTATTTGGGGGTATTAGGGCAATTATTAGTTTATAAGGTTGGAAATGACAGGTGTCCATCAAACTCAACCTGTGTTGATCCAGAGGAAGGCAAAAAACCCCTCGTGAGGCAGACGACAGTAGCCTCATCACAGGGAAAAATTCCTTCCCGACTCCATAATGGCGATCAGAATAATCCCCGGACCAACGTGACCCCTGAAATAGGAATAAGGGACAGAATTTAGATAATGTAGAACCCCAGTGACGTGTGGTGCGCCTTGGAGCGATCCAGTATGCAGAGGCCGGGGGGATCAGGACAGGTGTCACACTGGAAAATGGTGTCCTTCCTGATCCCCTGTTACCCCACACTCTGCACTTCTTCTGGGGTCTCCTGTTCTCCAGTGTGGGGGACGTCACCTGGAAAATGTTGTCCTGGTGCGATACGGGGTCCCACATATCCAGAAGCGCTGGGTCCGCTCCATGGCTGCTAAATATTAGGGCGCTATTACTGCTTCTGATATGTTCGGATCGTGCCGCAAGCTACAGGGCAGCGAGGGACTGGAAGAGGGGGTGCTGGTATAAAAGTTATCCCGTACAGGTGGTAACCTTTATCCAGCAGTGGGAAGATCAGTTCCCGGACGATCTCCCCACTAACTCCGAGGATGGGGGGGGGGAGTGGGCATCTGGGGGCTGGATTCGGGTGTCCCTTCCTACATACACTCTAAGGGTACATGCACACTGCGGAATCGCGACAGATAACCCTTCGTGCATTCCACAGCTGGCACCCGCCGGCGGACTGATGCAGGCGCACGTCTCCACACGTGTCATAGACTCCATTCTATGCACGGGCGGATTCCGCTCTCTGTCCAACGTGTTCATTCTTTGGATGGACGACGGATTCCGCCCGTGCATAGAATGGAGTCTATGACACGGGTAGAGACATGCGCCCGCATCAGTCCGCCGGTGGGTGCCAGCTGCGGAATGCACAAAGGGTTATCCTTCGCCATTCCGCAGTTTGCACGTACACGAAATCTGTAAGTGTACCCTGAGGTACTGTCACAGAGTTTGTAGAATTTCACGCCATACCGTGATCTCTTATTGGGACGGTACTGGCAGAAAAGACGTGTCTGGGGGGCAGCGCACACTACGCTACCCCCAGACACGTCACTGGATGATGAGGATGAATGGAGGAAAGAAGGATCCCCCCCATTCATCCTCACTGGCTGTTTCGGTGTCGGAGGTAATAATAACGTATCCCTCTGACGCCGAAAACACCCTGGGGGCCATCTTTATATGGGGACTAGTATATGGGGTATGTAGTGGTGTAGTGTCAAACTTTATTCAATGTAGTGTGGTGTAATGTAGTGTTTTTTACGTGTTTTTTTACAGTAAGTATAAAAAAAAAACTACGCCAACAAAGGAGTTGCTGATAAATGCCGCACTTATGTGCGGCACTTATAAGCAGACCGTGGCAGTAGGATATAGAAAAAAAACACCCTACGCCAAAAAGGAGGAGTTGCTGATTAGCAGCGCACTTTCGTGCGATGCTGATCAACACTCAGCGGCGATAGGGTGCGGAAAATAGAAAAAAAAAAATTTGGAAAAAAAAAACAACCTTTTTCTACATTCTGAATATCCCTGTAGCTGCTGATAAGTGTATTACACATATCAGCCGCTAGAGGGCAGCAGAGCGCAAAATCCGGAAAATGACGAGGCTGGAGCCGAAAATAGCCGAAAGAAGACGACGGGGACCGCCGGAAAGACCCGAAGACCGAACGGAATGACGGAGGACGCCGCGAACCCGGAAGACGCCGATCAGGAGCCCGGGACAGGTGAGTAATGTACAAATACCTGCTCTGGACCCCTCGGCTACCTAGCTGAGGGGTCCAGGGCAGGTATTTACTATATTGTGCCGGCCGTTCACGGCGATCGGGCCGGTGGCACGGCGATCACCATTACTTTTTACAGTAATGGCGGTCGGTGCCGTCCTCGGACAGCACCGACCGCCATTTTTTTTCCGGGTCATCGGGTCGCCGATGACCCGGAAAGGTTCCGATCGCCGCTATTGGCTGATCTGAATTGATCAGCCTATAGCGGCGATCGTAAGCACGGGGGGTGTTAACCACCCCCCGTGCCGTGAAGCTAAGATGGCCTGCTATGATTTATAGCAGGCCATCTTCCCCGACCGCTGTGTG
The DNA here is from genome assembly GCF_027789765.1 of Dendropsophus ebraccatus. Taxonomy (NCBI): domain Eukaryota; kingdom Metazoa; phylum Chordata; class Amphibia; order Anura; family Hylidae; genus Dendropsophus; species Dendropsophus ebraccatus. Next base: position 37,882,983 of record NC_091466.1, read on the forward strand.
TGAACACGCAGCGATCGGGGAAACATCGGGCGTACCCATACGCCCGTTTGCGTTAAAGCCCAGGCAACGGGGGCGTATGGGTACGCCCGATGTCGTTAAGGGGTTAAGTAACCCTCCTGCTATCCTATGCTATGCACTTTGTTTTATCTGATGAAGAGGACGTATGTCTTCGAAACGCGTCATATTTGTGCTATATTAAATATATTTTTTACTACACTAAATCCATTTATTTAAGCTTTCGGACACTCCTCTATGTGGACAGCGCTGACCGTGAGTACCTTAATTCCTTTTTACTTTATTCACTTACTCTCTCCACGGGCCCCTTTATTTTGGGAGTATCCTGTGTTTTTGGTACAGTCAGCTTAGCAGTCCCTAGAGGTAGTAGGCCCCTATACAGTAGACTGTCACCAAACAAGACCCTGGATTCGGATTTGTACCCTGTTGAGGGGTGATATGCACAAAGCCCAAGTGGCGCCCAGGTGAGCACCTTCTCACATAATCCTTATCCTTGGTGTATTGAGGTATCACACGAGGCGCCGCTGCCCGCTGTTTTCATCTTTTTCTCTACCTTGTGACTCTGGCATTTCTCTCTTTGTACCTACTCATCCAAGTGAGGGATGAGTGGTCAGTTATCAGATGGAACCGTCGCCCCAACAAGTAATATCTTAGTGCCTCTAAGGCCCACTTTATCGCCAGACATTCCCTTTCTATAAAGCTGTAATTTTTCTCGGCTGGTGTGAATTTTCTGCTCAGGTAGGTAACGGGATGCTCCTCTCCGTTCACCTCCTCTGACAGAACAGCTCCCAGCCCTACCTCTGACGCATCCGTCTGCACAAGAAATTCTTTCTTGAAGCTTGGCGTAATGAGGACTGGGAATCCACACAACGCCAACTTCAAGGCCTGAAAAGCGCTTTCTGCTTCTGCATTCCACCGCACCATGACTGACCCTTTTCCTTTCAAAAGGTTGGTCAGGGGAGCGGACACTGTGGCGAAGTTGGGTATAAACCGCCTGTAATACCCAACAATGCCCAAGAATGCCCTAACCTGTTTGGTGCTCACAGGTTGAGGCCATCCCTGGATAGCATCGACCTTGTTGACCTGGGGCTTAATTACACCTCAACCAATCACATACCCCAAGTAGCGTGTCTCCTCCATCCCAACAGCACACTTCTTGGGGTTTGCAGTGAGGCCAGCTGCCCTTAGAGAGTCCACTACGGCCTGTACTTTGGCTAAGTGACTCTCCCAGCCATAGCTGAAGATGATAATATCATCCAGATATGCTGATGCGTATCTCCTGTGAGGCTTCAGCACTATGTCCATTAGGCGTTGGAACGTCACGGGGCCCCCGTGAAGTCCGAACGGTAACACGACATAATGGAAAAGACCCTCAGGGGTGATGAAGGCTGTCTTTTCTTTAGCGCTCTCCGTTAAGGGTACTTGCCAGTATCCCTTGGTGAGATCGAGCGTAGTGAAATACCGAGCGCTTCCCAGTCTTTCAATAAGCTTGTCTACCCGTGGCATGGGATAGGCGTTAAATTTGGAACTTCGTTTAACCTTCTAAAATCGTTACAAAAACTGGTTTGGGAATCAGAACAATGGGACTGGCCCATTCACTTTTGGACTCTTCTATGACGCCTAACTGTAGCATATTCCGTACCTCCTCTGCAATGGCCTGCCGACGTGCCTCAGGGACTCGGTATGGTCTTAGACAAATTTTTACCCCTGGCTCTGTGACAATGTCATGCTTGTGCCCAGGTAATTCCGAAAACACGTCTGTATTCCTGGCTACAAATTCCCTAGCCTCTTGGTGTTGTTCTTTTGTCAGGGTTTACGAAATTGTCACCTCCGCACCGGCCACCGCAGGCGTAACTGTAGCCTTAGGGGGTAGTACAGAAGGGAGATTAGCTGGAGACCTTTCTGTAAGCAGACTCTCCCTGTCCTTTCAAGCTTTCAGCAAATTTACATGGTACACCTGTTCGGGCTTCCTCCTACCAGGCTGACGTACCCTGCAGTTAACTTCCCCCACCTTCTCGATTATCTCATAGGGTCCCTGCCTCTTGGCAAAAAATTTTCTTTCCACGGTGGGAATTAGAACCAAAACCCGGTCGCCCGGGTTAAAGGTCCTTACTGTGGCGGACCTGTTGTAGACCCGACTTTGAGCCCTTTGAGCAGCCTCCATGTGCTCCTTAACAATGGGCATAATGGCCGCCATCCTGTCCTGTATACCAGCAATGTGGTCTATAATACTTTTGTGGGGGGTAGGTTCCTGCTCCCAAGTCTCCTTTGCAATATCCAACAGGCCTCTGGGATATCTTCCATAGATCAACTCAAAGGGAGAAAACCCAGTAGAGGCCTGTGGTACCTCCCGAATGGCAAACATTAAATAGGGTAACATTACATCCCAGTCCCTTCCATCCTTGTCCACCACCTTTTTCAGCATACTCTTCAAGGTTTTATTAAACCTTTATACTAGTCCGTCTGTCTGAGGATGGTATACAGACGTGCGTAGCTGTTTTATGTTGAAGAGTTTACACAGTTCCCTGGTGACTTTGGACATGAAAGGGGTACCCTGATCCGTAAGGATTTCCTTGGGTAGTCCCACTCGGCAAAACATGGCAAATAGCTCCTTGGCTATCAGCTTTGCCGATGTGTGCCGCAGTGGGATGGCCTCAGGATAACGGGTAGCATAGTCCATTACTACCAATATATGCTGGTGCCCCCGAGCAGACCTAACCAATGGACTTACCAAGTCCATGGCAATCCTTTGAAATGGGACCTCGATGATGGGTAGAGGTACCAGCGGATTTCGAAAATGTCCCATGGATGCATGCAATTGACATTCGGGGCACGACTCACAGTAACGTTTAACCTCACCGTATACCCCTGGCCAATAGATTCGCTGCAAGATGCGATCCAGCGTTTTTGTGGTCCCTAGGTGTCCACCAAGCACATGTTTATGAGCCAACATCAGAACCATTTGGCGATAAGGCTGTGGTACCAGCAATTTCTCACAGGTCTCACCCCGCAACTTATCAACTCTGTATAGTAGGTCTTGGTCAACCATAAAGTGGGGAAATATTTGATCAGCATTGGCGTGCTGTGGCACCCCATTCACTACCACAACATTTTCCCTGGCCCGGACCAGTGTGGGGTCCTGGAGCTGTGCGGTACCAAAGTTGTCACGGGATACCTCCAAATCCGGCAACTGTGGCCCGGTCACTGACTCCTCAGTCTCACCTACCATTACCTCTAGAGGAAATACAGAATTAACATTATTTTCTTCACAGGTCACCCCTACGGCAGGTACCCCAGAGTCTGGGTCATTGGGCTCAGGGTCTAGGTCTTGTCCTTTCTGTTTGGGGGGTACTCTAAGCGGTGGGCTCCCCGACCTTTGATTTCTCTGCCACAGTGTCCAGAACAAGGGGAAGTCCCGTCCCAAAATAAGGTCATGGGGAAAGTTCATGACAACCCCTACCTCATGTTGTCTCTCTCCACAGGAGGTCTGGATGGCAACAGCCACGGTGGTATAGACTTTTACATCTCCATGAATACCCAGGACCCCTACTGTGTGGCCCGTTACAGACCCAGGGTCGATATGAGACCCATTAATTAGTATCAACCGATTTCCAGAGTCCAGCAGGGCCAGGACCTGGCGCCCTGCTACCGTCACCTGGCATAGGTGGCACTCATCAACAGAGCCTGGAATGGCAGCCGTATAAACCGGGGCAGCATAAAGGGACACCCTCCGTGCAGAGCTGCAGTCCATAGTCTCAGTTACGTGGGGGCAATTGGCTGCAATATGGCCAGGCTCCTGGCAGGACCAACAGGTGGGAGCCTCCCCCCTCCTCCTCCCCTGGGGTATCTCCCGGAGATAGGGATTTGATCTTGCCGGGAACTAGCAGATACCATGGGCCTTCGGGGCTTGGGGTTGGCCGGGGACTGAGAGGCCTTCTTCATCAGAGCTTGGGTAGCCCAGTACCTCTCCACCATCCCCACCAGAGCATTAGCATCAGTTGGGTCCCCATGCCCCACCCACTGCCGTATCTCCCCCAACAAGGCCCTGAGAAAGCGGTCCAAGACAACCTTCTCCACCATTTGGGCCAGTGTTGATGTCTCCGGCTGAAGCCACTTGCGGACCAGGTGGATGAGGTGGTGCATCTAGGCCCTGGGTGGTAACGCCTCTTGGTACCTCCAGCTATGGACTCTTTGAGCCCGAAGGTGTAGATCAACTCCTAAGCGGGCTAAGATCTCTGCTTTCACCGTGGCATAATCCCGGGCTTCCTGCTCGCTTAGGTCAAAGTAGGCCTGCTGTGGCTCTGCGATGAGGAAGGGTGCCAACACCTCAGCCCAGTATTGCTGCGGCAGCCTTTCGCGGGTGGCCAATCTTTCGAAGCCCATCAGGAATGCCTCTACGTCATCCTCGGACGTCATCTTTGTCATGGCTTCCCTCCTGGCGTCATGTTCCGGCATCGCTGCACCCAGCTTATGTTGTGCCGCCGCTAGTGCTGTCATCTGCTGTGCTAGCAGTCTCTTAGTTTCTTGCTGCTGTAAGTTGGACTAAACCAGCTGCTTAATCAGCTCCTCCATGGTTGTGGCTTTTTGCTTCAGCGCTGTTGAAAGCCAGGACATGCAACAAGTGTATGCTTCACTGCACCATGCCAGCATTCTCCACCATATGTGGGGAATAGCTCTGGTCGATCCTAGGTAGCAGTGCAGTAAGCAGGGACACAGACAGGGTAAAGTCCAATTGAAGTGTTTTTATTTCACACTTAGCGTCAAAACACAAAGCAAACCTTAACAAAGGCTTAAACACAAATAAACCCTGCTCGGCTGAGCACTTACTAGTACATAACCGATCCCTGACTATACGCGGGACCAGCTATCCCGCCCACGGGTACAAATAACAAAGTATGGTGTGGCCTACGCAATACCTTCAGTATTCCAGCAGACAGTTCTCCAGGTATAGCCACACTCAGCACTGCAGTGAGCTTCTTTTTAAGGCCCCGATGACCCCCAGCTGTGGGCTATGGAAGCCCAGGACCGAAGCCCGGGTGGAGTGAGCGTCCCACTGCCAACCTCACTCACTCCAGAAAAAGCAGGTCCAAGTACGTATTTTTACAATCTGTCTATGTTAGCTATGGCCAACACAGACAACCAGGCTATCAATCCTGCTTTACCTGTGTCTGGGTTAACCCCTTGGTTACCAGAGATACACCCAGGGCTTACCAGACACAGTTTAACCACTTCAGTGGCAGATATCTGTGCTCCCAAACCATGCCTCTCTTACAGTATATATGTGCTCCTGAATTACTAACTGAGTCTTCCTATAAGGATATACGCGCTTCTGAATTACTAACTGAGCCTATCTATACGGATATATGCGCTTCTGAACTACTAACTGGGTCTACCTAGACTGATATATGCGCTTCGGAATTACTAACTGAGTCTACCTGCATCTGTCCTATTAATTGAACTCACTCGGCCGCCAATAAGTGCAACTGAATTACTACTATGAATACGGGCATATCTGTGCTTGAATTACTAACTGTGTTCATCTTTACGGCCATATGTGTATCTGGATTACTAACGGAGTCTAGCTAGCCGGTTATCTGTGCATCTGAAGCACTAACCAAGTTTGCCTGGTCTGTCATTGTGTTGATTGAATTAACACCCGTGCCAGTCAGGACTGCTATAGTCGTATTTGAATTGCTATCTGTGGTCGCTCAGACTGTCACTGCTTTAAACTGCTTTAAACATCAACAAATTTCACCACAAGATTGGTAGATTGGTAGTTGATAGCTCCAGGCATCATATTTAACACCTCTACAGCAGACCTGACCAATACCACTATACCCCAACCCCCCACCCCCCTTTTGAAAAGACACCAGATTTGCTGGCAAGTCTGAATAGGATGTGGGAGACAAAAAATAAATACATAAAAATTAGTTTTTTCCCCCCTGCTCCTTGGTGCTGCCCCCTGCAGGGTGCTGCCCTAGGCACCGGACCACGAGTGCCTAATGGTAAATACAGCCCTGATCTGAGCCAGCTTAGATTACTATATCTGCATCTGAGTTGCTAACTTTTTGCCCAGTTCGCTACTTGTGCACTTGAATTATTGACGTGTGCCTACCTAGACTGGCATTTTGTACTTGGGTCATTATTTGTGTTTTTTTGGGCTGGTATATGTACATTTGTATCACCACTTGTGATAACTGCAGTTGATTATTTGTGCATATGTGTAACTGATCTAACATTTCACACAGTTTGTGTAACTTGTCAATAGTTTTCTCAGGTAGTTGGCGGTGTGTTCTATTGCTGTATCCATTTTTGCATTTACCCAGGAGGAGGGGCACTAGCAGTCAGAGCTTTTTTTTTTTTTCTTATAGTCAGATTTGCTCATTGTAAGGGGGTATCACAGAGCGTGTATAGGTCCAGCCACTACCAGATTGTATCGCACAGCCCCCCAAAACTAGTGGGTACTAAATTGAATTGCTGGGATTTGTAGTACACCTGCATAGAACTTCACTGCTCATTGTAAGGGGGTATCACAGAGTGTGTATAGGTGCAGCCACTACTGGATTGTATCCCACAGACCCCCAAAACTAGTAGGACCCCGAGTATTTTTCCTGATTTCTGTATTTCATACGCAAGGTCTATCTGAGTTCACAACTGCTTGCACAAAGTAAAGGTGGGTTCACAGAGTGTGTATAGGTGCAGCCACTACTGGATTGTATCCCACAGACCCCCAAAACTAGTGGAACCCCGAGTATTTTTCCTAATTTCTGTATTTCATACGCAAGGTCTATCTGAGTTCCATACTGTGCAGTGTCTATAAAATGGTGAACCCCAGGGGTAAGGGTCGAGGACGAGGGCATGGTGATGCAGTTGGCAGAGGGCGTGGTGACACAGCAACACCTGTTGAGGAGGGAGCAGTGGCACACCGCAGACGTGCACTCCCTAGTTTCTTTTCCCAACTCACGGGGTATCATGGTAGACCGATATTGAAACCGCAGCAGTGTGAACAGGTGATCACAAGGAAAGCGGATAATGTGTCCAGTAACTTATCCACCACCCAGTCTTCCACGCAGTCCACCAACGCTACCCTAGGGAGTGGAAACCTTGCTCCAGTAGCTCAGCCTCCTTCCCCACAGCCTGGCCCCTCCAGGGAAAGAAGGGATTTAGATCCACCACCACGCTCCCAGGAACTCTTTTCTGGACCCTTCCCTGAGTCTAAGGAACCGGAGCAGTCCATCTGTCCCGATGCCCAAACTATGAATCTTACGCAGTCAGTGAGTGATGAGAGTGGGGACTTGCAAACGGGGTTGGAAGAGGTGTCTGATGATCACGACGAGACACAGTTGTCAGACAGTGAGGTTGTTGTCATGGATGTACAGTACTGTAACTCAAACTGAGGAGGAGAGTGAGGAATTGGAGGAAGAGCTGGTGGATTAGGACGAGGTGACTGACCCAAGCTGGGTGGATAAGCCTAGTGAAGACCGTACTTCTGAGGGGGAGGCAAGTTCACCCGCAGGACTGGTTGGAAAAGGAAGAGGGGTGGGCAGAGGGAGAAGCAGGGCCAGAGCGAGTAGATCAGCAACTGTTTCACGGAGTCAAACTCCCGTTGCCAGGCCTAGATGTTCCCAAGTCTGGAGGTTTTTTAAAGAAAGTGCGGATGACCGACGGACTGTAGTGTGCAATGTGTGCCACGCCAGGATCAGCAGGGGAGCCACCACTACCAGCCTTACCACTACCAGCATGCGCACACATATGAGTGCTAAACACCCCACTCAGTGGAACCAAGGCCGTTCAGAGACTGCAATTCGCACCCCTGCTCCTTCCCCTGTGCCACATGCTAGCTCTGTCAGTCCCCCGCCCAGGCCCCAGGCACGAGTGCCTCCTGCCCTACACACACCCCTTCACCTCCACGAAGCTCCACACCCTCCAGCAAGATGTCCAAGCGCAGCAGACCTTTGAACGGAAGCGTAAATACACTGCCACTCACCCGCATGCACAAGCCCTAAATGTGCACATAGGCAAACTGCTGAGTTTGGAGATGTTGCCCTATCGGCCGTCCCAGCCCTACACCAGCACGTGTCGGATAACATCATCAATGCCCTGACCAACGCGGTCAGCGACAAGGTCCACCTAACCACAGACACGTGGACAAGTGCTGGCGGGCAGGGACACTATATCTCCCTGACTGCACATTGGGTCAACTTGGTGGAGGCTGGGACAGAGTCTGACCCTGGTTACGCTCATGTGCTGCCCACACCGAGGATTGCGGGCCTACCTCGGTTGCGGTCTCTCATGAGTTGTACACCTCTTTCTCCTCTTCTTCCTCCTCTCTATTTCCCTCCACGAGCACCTCGCCTCCATTTCATAGTATCAGCAGTGCGGTGGGTAAGCGCCGACAGGTGGTGTTGAAACTGCTGAGCTTAGGCGACAAGAGGCACAAGGCCCAGGAGCTGTTGCAGGGCATCACGGCGCAGTCAGATTTTTGGCGCCAGGCATGGTTGTGTGTGACAACGGGCGTAACCTAGTGATGGCTCTGCAACTCTGCAGCCTCACACATGTACCATGCTTGGCTTATGTGTTCAACCTAGTGGTGCAGCGGTTCCTTAAGACCTACCCCAATTTGGCTGACTTGCTCACCAAGGTGCGGCGCATCTGTGCGCATTTCCGCAAGTCAACCACGGATGCTGCCACCCTTAGGGCAGTGCAAAGGCACTTGCAACTGCCAGCTCACAGACTGCTGTGCGATGTGCCCACGAGGTGGAATTACACCTTCCAGATGGTAGCCAGGATTTACCAGCAATGCAGAGCCATTGTGAAATGCCAAATGTCAACCTCTGTGCGAAGCGGTAGTCAGGTCAGTCAGCTACCTCAAATCTACAATGAGGAGTGGACGTAGATGTCTATCTGTCAGGTACTGAGCCCCTTTGAGGAGTCAACACAGATGGTCAGCGGCGATGCCACCATCATCAGCCTCACCGCCCCGCTGCTGTGTCTGCTTAACCTCTTAAGGACATATGACGTACCGGTACGTCATATGTCCGCACTTGCACTTCAACGCGGCCCTGCTTTGAAGTGCCGCGATCCCGGGTGCCGCGAGTAGCTCGGGACCGCTGCTATTAGCGGGCACGGTCTGATCGCCGTGCCCGCTAATTAGCTAATCGGAGGCAGCTGTCAAAGTTGACAGCTGCCTCCGATTACCGGAGGCAACGTTTCCCTGGGGTCTAGTGGGGGAGATCGCTCCTCCGGGACCTTGTCCCGGAGGAGCGATCTCCGTTACTGATGCCGGCCGGGGAGGCGTCCAAGATGGCGCCGTCCTCGGCTCGGCACTCGTTCGTTTTCGGCTGCAGCAGCCGAAAGCAAACGAGTGCCGATCTCATGGATCTCTGCAGCATATCTATGCTGCAGAGATCTCAATGAGAGATCCAAGTGTATATACTAGAAGTCCCCCAGGGGGGCTTCTAGTATATGTGTAAAAAAAAAAAAAAGTGTTGTTAATAGTAAAAAGCCCCCTCCCCTAATAAAAGTCTGAATCACCCCCCTTTTCCCAGGTTTTAAATAAAAGTAAACAAATAAATAAATAAATAAACATGTTTGGTATCGCCGCGTGCGTAATCGCCCGAACTATTAATTAATCACATTCCTGATCTCGTACGGTAAACGGCGTCAGCGCAAAAAAATCCCAAAGTGCAAAATTGCGCATTTTTGGTCGCATCAAATCCAGAAAAAATGTAATAAAAAGCGATCAAAAAGACGTATATGGGCAATCAAGGTACCGATAGAAAGATCACATCATGGCGCAAAAAATGACACCTCGAACAGCCCCATAGACCAAAGGATAAAAGCGCTATAAGCCTGGGAATGGAGCGATTTTAAGGAACGTATATTGGTTAACAACGGTTTGAATTTTTTACAGGCCATCAGATACAATATAAGTTATACATGTTATATATCGTTTTAATCGTAACAACTTGAGGAACATGCATAACAAGTCAGTTTTACCCCAGGGCGAATCGCGTAAAAACACATTTCCCCCAAATAAAAGAAATGCGTTTTTTTTTTCAATTTCACCACACTTTGAATTTTTTTCTGGTTTCGCAGTGTACTTTATGCAAAAATTCAGCCTGTAATTGCAAAGTACAATTAGTGACGCAAAAAATAAGGGGTCATGTGGGTTTCTAGGTGGAAAAATGCAAGTGCTATGACCTTTTAAACACAAGGAGGAAAAACCGAAAACGTAAAAACGAAAATGGGCCATGTCCTTAAAGGGTTAAATCCTCCCTGCTCAGCCTGAAGTCTGACACTTTGCCTTTGTCTCAGGAGACGGGTGAAGAACAGCCGCTGCTAGATAGCCAGACTACCCTGTCCCTGACGTCAGTTTCTCACACCAGAGTAGAGGATGAGGAGGATGAAGAAGAGGAGGAAGAGGAGCAGACTGCTGCCGACTCTAAAGAGGGTACCCATGCTCAATCCTTAGTTATTGAGCGTGTATGGCCTGTGGAGGAGGATTTGGTGGAGAAGGAGGAGGAAATTGAGGCTAGTGAGGAGAGGGAGTTCTTGCGTGTTGGGACCCTGGCGCACATGGCTGACTTTGTTATGCTGTCTTTCCCGTGACTCTCGGGTTAAAAATTTTTTGACAACACAGAAAACTGGGTGTTCACACTCCTGGACCCTCGGTACAAACAGAACTTTTCCACTCTCATTCCTGCCGAGGAACACAGTATGAGAGTGAATCAATATCAACAGGCCCTGGTGCAGAAGCTGAAAATGTACTTCCCCTCTGACACCACTAGCGCCATAGGACGTAGTTCTGTGGGCCAAAGAGAGAGAGGAGCGGTGGAGCAGGCAACTTGTCAAGGGGCAGGGGAGCACTCTACAAGGCCTTTGACAGTTTCATGGAGACTATGTCAACTGTCCCCAGTCTAGACAGAGTGGGGGGAAGCCTTCAGGAAGATGGTGAGGGAGTACCTTGTTGACCATACCAACGTCCTTCCCAATCACTCTGCTACCTACAACTACTGGGGTTCAAAGCTGGATACATGGCCCAAACTGGCGCTTTACGCCTTGGAGGTGCTGGCCTGCCCTGCCACTAGCGTGTTGTCAGAGCGGGTCCTCAGTGCAGCTGGTGCCATCATCACTGATAAGCGCACACATCACTGACAGGCTGACGTTTATAAAAATGAGCAAAGCCTTAATTTCACCTGAATTCTACTGTCCACCCGAGGAAAGCTACTCAACATGAAGATTCTTGGTATCTCCTCTCCTCCTCCTCCTCTTCCTTCAATTCTCAGCCAACAGCCAAGTCTTCTTCCGCCATGCAGGGTCTCGCTTAATTATTGGGAGGCTCAATTGCTTCCTCACTCACTTCTAATGGTTCCCTTTGTCCTCACTGCCATGCTCTGACGTCATACTTCATCTGCCGAGGAGCGGGACTGGTTGCTGGGGGCCCTCCGATTGTGCCCCCGCCAAGCAGCCAGCTGTTTTTTTTTTTTTTGGTCTAGCCGGGGCCTCACCACCCCCTGGTCAAGAGGCATCAGGTGTACCCTTGATGGTGACTGACAGCTGGCCTAGCCAGTTAGCTGTCAGCACCCGGGTTCGTGTCCACTAAATATCCCAGCCCCGGGACTCACTCCGATTTATGGGAGGCTCACTAGCTTCCTCACTCACTTTTAATGGTTCTCTGTGTGCTCACTGCCATGCTGTTTCTGACCTAATTTTTGGGAGGCTCACTTGCTTCCTCACTCACTTTTAATGGTTCTCTGTGTGCTTAATGCCATGCTCTGACTTCACACTACGACTGCGGAGGAGCGGGACTGGTTGCCGATCGCACGCCCGCCAACCAGCCAGCTGTTTTATGGCCTAGCCTGGCCTAGCCAGTTAGCTGTCAGCACCCGGGTTCGTGTGTAATTACCAGTGAGCTTGGTTGCGTGTGACAAGGGGCGGAACCTGGTGGCGGCTCTGCAACTCAGCAGCCTCACACATGTACCATGCCTGGCCCACGTCTTCAACCTAGTGTTGCTGCGGTTCCTTAAAACTTACGCCAAGGTGCACCGCATCTGTGCGCATTTCAGCAAGTCAACCAGTTAAACTAACCCCAACTGCTACAGTCAAATTCAAAGTTAAATTCAAACTCAAAACAACCGTGGGGGGAGAAGTGGGGAGTCACATGATGCAGGGAATGTTACCCCACCTGCTACAGTCAAAGTCATAGTCAAATTCAATTTATCTTCCTTTTCTTCTCCATTTCAAACCATATTATCTGTGGATGTCATCTTATCTTACATGTGTCCTCTGCCATTCTTTCACCAGTACCTTCTACCTTTTTTCGATGATATAGCCGTTTTTAAGGCAGGATTGACCAGAGCACTAATGGACATCCATGTTGACTACTGGTGTGCCTGCCCTTGCCTCCATATTGGCTACTGCTTGCCCTTTTCTGGCATCCATGTGGACTACTATTGTGCCTGCCCTTGCCTCCATGTTGGCTACTGCTAAGCCTTCAATGGCATCCATGTTGACTACTGCTGACTACAGCTGTGCCTGCCCTTGCCTCCATGTTGGCTACTGCTGAGCCTTAACTGGCATACATGTTGGCTACTGCTGGGCCTTAACTGGCATCCATGTTAACTACTGCTGACTACTGCTGTGCCTGCCCTTGCCTCCATGTTGGCTACTGCTTGGCCTTAACTGGCATCCATGTTAACTACTGCCGTGCCTGCCCTTGCCTCCATGTTGGCTACTGCTGGGCCTTAACTGGCATCCATGTTGGCTACTGCTGGGCCTTAACTGACATCCATGTTGACTACTGCTGACTACTGCTGTGCCTGCCCTTGCCTCCATGTTGCTGCTACTCCCGGGAGTTCTCTGTGTACTCAATGCCATGCAGTGTCTGGCCTAATTTTGGGGAGGCTCACTTGCTTCCTCACTCACATTTAATGGTTCTCTGTATGCTCAGTGCCATGCTAGGTCTGGTTAAATTTTTGGAAGGCTGACTGGCTACCGCTTTTACCTTAGTAATCCTATATAAGGCCCGAATAGTGCGGTCTATGCGCACCCAAAACTGTCCAACATAAAAACCAAAAGAAAAAACAATGAATGCAAGACCAATAAATATATAAGTACTTTATTTTTTATTGTTATTAGAATATCACAGAAAAAATATTTCAATTAAAAATACATAATAGGGGGGCTGGAGCTAATACAAATCCCCATAAAGACGGTGGATTAACTAGGTTCTTGTACATAAAATATGGTATCACAAAATAGATAACAGTAGAAAAGGGGGAACCTATATATACACATATATACTGGGCACTGGGTTGGTACTACATACAAGAAATAAATATAACTCACAGTGAGCACATAGAAAAAAATACCATCCACATATAGTAAATATTACCCATACGTGTCCTTAGTATACAAGTCCACCTCACCATACACTCTATTTTGTGATACCATATTTTTTGTACAAGAACCTAGTTAATCCACTGTCTTTATGGGGATTTGTATTAGCTCCAGCCCCCCTATTATGTATTTTTAATTGAAATAATTTTTCTGTGATATTCTAATAACAATAAAAAATAAAGTACTTATATATTTATTGGTCTTGCATTCATAGTTTTTTCTTTTGGTTTTTATACCGCTTTTACCTTGTTCACTCTGTCCTCACCACCATGCTGTGTCAGGCTGAATTTTTTACTGGTTCATGATATGCTACCTCTGTTTTAATGGTTCCCTGTGTTCTCACTGCCATGCTGTGTCAGGCTGAGTTTTTGGGTGGTCCATATGCCTACCTCTATTTTAACCAGGCTGTTGCACAGAATTAGGCATAATGGTGCCATTAGGCAGCCTCAGCGGCATGCATACATGCTGCCCCTGCTGTTTCCTGTCCATTTCCGTGGTGTTTCCATCATTTTCTGAGGTTGACAGGTTTTCACACGACCTTCCTCCTACCGAACTTGGGTCCCCTGCAAAAATGCTTGAGTCTCCCATTGACTTCAATGGGGTTCGTTACTCAAAACGAGCACTCGAGTATCGGGAGATGTTAGTCTTGAGTAACGAGCACCCGAGCATTTTAGTACTCGCTGGAGGTGTGTGTAATATGAAAATGATTTAGCTTTACTGGATAAGTGATCAAAACAATGCATCATATACATTAAACGTAATTTGATAAAATGGATAACAAAAAAAAATTGACAACTGAACTTAGAATGCTTCTTGCTGTTTTTTTTTTTTTTTTAAAGATGTTTTATTGATGGTATTTCAAGTTAAGAAGCATACAGGGTAGTATTCATTATTGATAAAGATGACAAAGAGTCGCACGCAGGCGCCATAGGACAGTATGTTTACAGCATTTGACATGTAAAAATAACCATTTTACAGAATATGGAAAATGTATGAATAAATCTTATACAAGAAAGTATTACTAAAAAGCAACAGTAAAACAACAACAAAACATTGTCACCTCAAGTATGTTGTAATTTCAGCATTTATAAAAGTACTATCAGCAGAATATGGAAAGTAAATCTATAACGTAGAGAAAAGTAAAGATTAAGACAGTCAGAGTGCTCCCAGGGTCCCTTTTTGGGCGGTCATGCAATACCATGTGCTATCTTTAAACTGATTTATTATTGTTTCTCTTTCCTCCGTAGTGAAGTCATGAATCATAAACTGTTTCCATTTAGACATAAATGTTTTAGTTGTTTTTGCCTTAGTTCTCAGAATGTCTAACATTTCCCAGTGGAATATCTCTTTTAAGGTGGATATCACTTCAGATATAGGCGGTATAGCATCTGATATTCAGTGTTTCAGTAAACACTTTAGGGATACCAACAGGGTTAAATGAATTCCTTTGGAGGTAATTAATTCATTGGACGAAAGAGTGAAATCTTTTTTTATATAATGAAAGAGATAACTAAGAGGTAGAAGAGGTATTGCATGGCCCCACGTGGAGTTTAGAAAGAGCCGTATAGATTCCCAGAACGTTTGTACATGTACACAATACCATGCACAGTGAAACACGTCCGCTCTAGGGAGTGCACATTTTGGACAACTTTTCAAGTAATGAGCAGGCGTATTAGATGAGGGAAAATTAAAAGCGTATATTGCTTTATGGATAAAACGAAAGTGAACTTCCCGTAATGCTACATTTGGTGTGGCAGAGTGAACAAACTGCGAACCAATTAAAATTTGTTGGGTCAAGTCTGTAGAGGCTATTATAGAGGACCATTTATGTTGAAATATTTGTAAAGTTAGATTATGTTGAGATCTTGATCTAATTTCTTTGTAAATATGGGATAGGCAGTTATGGACAGGAGGTATAGGAAATAGGTTATCAAAGTCAGTATTGCTTTCTGCTTTTGCAAGATCACATACCCTATTGGTGATAAATTCTTTTAGTTGGTTATATTGGGGTTGTTGGGAGGGGGGTAGGTTATATTTAATCCTGAGATTGTCCCATGGTAAGAAAGTATGAGAGGTAGTATCTAGTAAGTCCTCCACAGTGGAAATATGTTCATGTAATCTAAATTATCAGAATTAAGTGGAAATAGTGGGGAATTCCATAGAGGAAGTCTTTTTGAAAGACAGAAAGGTAAACCAAATAATTTTCTTACCGCTTTCCATGTGGCTATTGTATCTTTAAAAATTATATTTTTTTTAACATGTGGAGGGAGTTCTGGCAGTTTGGCATGCAACAGAATTGGAAGAGGCCATGGTGTAGCTAGCGCTGATTCTAAAGAAATGTTAGAAAATTGTGATGTGTTCATAATCCAATCCTTAACATGGCGAAAAAGAGCAGCAAGGTTATATAGTCTAATGTCTGGACATTGAGCTCCACCTTTAAAAGTAGGAAGACATAGAGTAGAATAAGCAATACGTGGCCTCTTAGATTGCCATATAAATTTAGTGAAGTAGGATTGGAGTAGGGAGACATCAGAGTGTTTAAGTAAAAGCGGTATTGTTTGCATCAGGTACAATAATTTTCCAAAACACATCATTTTAATTAAATGAGTACGACCTAAAATTGATAGTGGTAAAGATTCCCATCTCTGTAAGTCTTGTTTTATTTTTTTAAATATGGGAGGATAATTTAAGGAGTATAGAGAGGAGGGAGTACGACCAATTTGGATACCAAGGTATGTAAGACTGGATTTGGCAATGGATACCCCTGCTGGACCTGTGGATGCTTTCGCATGAGGAGTAAGGTAAAGAAGTTGGCTCTTATTGACATTAATCCTGTAGCCAGAGAAGGAGCCAAAAAATGTTAGAATGTCCAAAACAGCTGGAACGTGTAAGTCTGGATTTTCCAAGTAAATTAGTGTATCATCGGCAAAACATGTTATTTTTATAATTTGGGAACCGACTTGAATACCTGAGAAAATATCCGAAGAAATAAAGTATCTTGCAAGGGGTTCCATTGCTAAATTAAATAATAATGGAGACAGGGGACATCCTTGTCTAGTTCCTTTTTGCAAAGGAAAGCTATCAGATAGAAAGCCTGGCGTGTGAATTCTAGCTTTTGGAGATGAGTATATAGTAGAAATAAAATCCCTAAATTGACCTATAATCCCGAACTTGGATAGAGTCATATAGCCACTCCCAACTGATATTGTCAAATGCCTTTTCGGCGTCAATAGCTAATAGGCCTGGAAAGTGACTGGAATGACTTTTATTTTGAACAGCCGCTTGAGCTGCCAAAACGGTTCTTATATTGGTAACACCTGAGCGTCCCTTTATAAAACCAACCTGGTGATTTCCGATCAGTAAGGGTAGAATATCTGCCAGTCTGTTAGTCATAATTTTTGCTAATATTTTAAGATCTTGATTAATCAATGATATTGGCCGGTAGGAACACAGGGATGTGGGATCTTTACCCTGCTTGTGTAAGACTTTTATGTACGCTGTGTTCCCTGAGGGTAGCATTTGGTGATCACTTAAAATAACCTGGAAAGTGGAGAGAAGGGTAGAAGAGATGTCAGGTGACATACATTTGTAAAATTCTGCCCTGTAGCCGTCAGGACCTGGGGCTTTATAGTTTTTCAATGAGGATATTTTTTTGGTGATCTCCTCTAGTGTAACTGGTGCATTCAAAGTAAGAAGAGAAGAATTGTCAATAGAAGGTAGAGGTAAAGAATCTAGAAATGTATTGCCGGCATCAAGTACGTCTTTTGAATAGAGTGTCCTATAATATTGTTGTAAAATACTTGAAATATTTTTAGGATCTTTTTGTATAGTGCCCGCCTTGTCTTTCAGTGCAGCAATGTAGGAAGCAGGTTTACGTCCTTTAGCGAGATTTGCTAACATTTTTCCTGACTTATTCCCATAACGGAATAGACGAGCCATATATTGGTCTTTGTAAATGACATTAAGCTTTTCCTCAGCTATTTCAAAAGCTTTCCTGGATGCTATCCATTTGGATTTATTTTCATCTGAAGGAGAAGCTAAAAATATTGTATATGCTGTACGTAATTTTTGGGTTAGATCAAGGTATGTTTTTTGTGCTTCACGTTTTCGGGCAGCTACAAAAGATATTATATGGCCTCTGATGACCGCTTTTGCAGTTTCCCAGAAAAGTAAGGGTGATTGTGTATGTTGTGCATTATTAGAGAAGAAACCAGATTTCTTCAGACTTAAACGGTTTTGGGTAGGAGCGGTTTATGGATCACCAGCAGTTCACAAAAAATGTGGGGTTATTATTCTTACACACAAAAATCTTGCCTGTTCGGTAATATCACAATATAATGATAATGAAGGGAGGCTATGCCATCTTCTTATTGATACTCCGGCAGGCAAGTGTAGTATTTATAATGTTTATGGGCCCAACAACCAAAAGCCAGTTTTTTTCAGGAAACTAGAAACTCTTATTTTACAAGATGACACAACCACTAAAATAGTTTGTGGAGATCTAAATACGGTCCTTCACACTGCTGAGGATAGAAAAAGAACTAGGGTCCCCAATTTGGATAGTTCACCTCAAGAAATCATATTATCTACCTTCCTGACTTCTACTTCTTTATCGGATGCATGGCGTCACCTACACCCTGATAGTAGGGAATACTCTTTCTATTCTCATTCCCAAAATGCCTGGTCACGAATAGATTATTGTTTAGTATCAACAGAAGCGCTTAGCAAAGTGGAAGATTCTGACATACATGACCTGGTGATTTCCGATCATTCCCCTGTTAGTCTACAATTAAGAGATATTTTCCAAAAGGGCACTGACATCATTTGGAGGTTCCCTTCCCAACTTGCCACTGACGAATCATTCACCAAACTCTTAAAATCTTGGTGGTTGGATTTCTGCTTCTTGCTGTTTTATGTCTAAACAAAACAACAATAACAAGACCTGATAGAGGTCTTTTCATCAGGACCATTACAGAAAAGAATCTGGGAGTGGTATAGGATGGGGGCACCATGTTGGAGCAGCAGGCCCTCCAACATATTTCTTCACAGTACAGCAAGTGATTCCATTTTATACTACTGTCTATCACTATCCCCCTTGGACATCACTTGCTGTATCTTAATCTTCTGTGCTTATATTCTTGGAACTCTTCACGGCACATATCTTACACACTTACCCCTTGCCACAGACTCTCATATAAGGAACTCAGAAGATCTTTCCCTGAGGGCTATGAAGTGACTATTGTCTTGTAGACAATAGTGACTTGATAGGGCAGACTAGATGGACTGGGGGTCTTGTTCTGCCAACAATACTCTAAAAGAAAAGAGTGTGCAAGTCTGTACAGTATACATCAATATACAGCTTAATTACAACAAAAGAAATAAAAGCTGTTATCAATATCCAAACTAACATATATATGACAAATACCTCTCTGGATTTTATCAAACTAACCAAACCAAACCTTTGTGTCTCATCACTCCTGTCCCTAGGCTTGTCCCTAATCCTGACTACAGATGCAGCCAACCTGCTCTAGGTCCCTTTACCGTAGGCAGGCTTTAAAGGTAAACCAACCTCCGTCTCAAACCTAACCTAGTCTCCTGTCACTCTCCTACGTCTACCTGTGACACTGAGTGATTAGGCAATAAGCTCTTCACTGCATATAACAGACTTGACTCTATCACAAGGACTCTACCACTTCGGCATCATGTGGGTATTGGAAAGTCACAACAACTAACTTTAAAAAGTTTCCGAAAAGGAAAAGTTTAGATGTGAGCAAATCTTATCTGATGGCAAAAGCAAAATAAAAAAAAATTATTTACACATAAACCAAAAACAGCAGAACAGATAAATGCAATAAAACCTCTACAATGTGACCTATTATGTAACCATTAGATTCACTTATAATAACCAATCAGTGAAGCTTCGTAATCTTTAGTATGGGATTCCCTTATAGTCCCATTATATATGTCCCATTATAGATTAGCGTACAGTTTAGCAATCAGCATGTGGGGTATAATGTATAGTGACTGCATAACCCTGAAAAACAGCAGCAGTTTATAGATACCAGGAAGTGAGAATCACAGAGATGTGCAGGAGGACAGTGACAGAAACTTTTCTATACAGCAGTGTGAATGGCTGAGTGTGAGTGCAGGCAGGTTATAGCAGGAATGGAGAGGATGGGAAAAAGGGCTGACAGAGACTGCAGGGAGCATGAAGTATTGAACAGGGCAGATGTGGGCACAGATTGAATTGATATAAATTAACGGGGCGCTTACTACCAATATAAAAACCTAGTATATACCAATATAGTAGGCTCTCCAAAAGTGGGTGATATGTTGCTAGAATGGTATTATGTTACTAAGATGGTATTTGTACACCTATATAGCTTAACCCATAGCTGCACCAGGACGTTATTGAACGTCCTCGTGCCGCTATGGGAGTTCAGAGGGGGGTCGCGCGGCGACCACCCTCTGAACTGCCGCGATCCCGGGTGCCGCGTGTAGCCCGGGCTCGCGGCTATTAGCGGGCACGGTCCGATCGCCGTGCCCGCTAATTAAGTACTTAGAAGCAGCTGTCAAAGTTGACAGCTGCTTCTAAATACTTGCTTTTATTCATACCTGGTGGTCTAGTGGGGGGATCGCCCCCCTGCGGCGCGATTGCGGGGGGGCGATCCCTGCATCCATCCCGGGCCGGGGTCTGCTCCGTAATGGCGCTGATCCCGGCTCGGCATTCTATTGCTTTTGGCTGCAGCAGCCAAAAGTAATAGAACACCGATCTCATGGATTCATGCAGTATAACTATACTGCATGGATCTCTATGAGAGATCAGAGTACATATACTAGAAGTCCCCCAGGGGGGCTTCTAGTATATGTGTAAAGTAAAAGAAAAATGTATTTTTAATAACACAAAACCCCCTCCCCTAATAAAAGTCTGAATCACCCCCCTTTCCCCATTTTATAAATAAAAATAAATTAATTAATTAATAAACAAACATGTTTGCTATCGCCGCGTACGTAATCGCCCAAACTATTAATTAATCACATTCCTGATCTCACACGGTAAACGGCGTCAGCGCAAAAAAATCCCAAAGTGCAAAATTGCGCAATTTCTGTCGCATCAAATCCAGAATAATTGTAATAAAAAGCGATCAAAAAGTCATATATGCGCAATCAAGGTACCGATAGAAAGATCACATCATGGCGCAAAAAATGACACCTCACACAGACCCATAGACCAAAGGATAAAAGCGCTATAAGCCTGGGAATGGAGCCATTTTAAGTGACGTATATTTGTTAACAACGGTTTGAATTTTTTACAGGCCATCAGATACAATATAAGTTATACATGTTACATATCGTTTTAATCGTAACAACTTGAGGAACATGCATAACAAGTCAGTTTTACCCCAGGGTGAATGGCGTAAAAACACATTTCCCCCAAATAAAAGAAATGCGTTTTTTTTTTTCAATTTCACCACACTTTGAATTTTTTTCTGGTTTCCCGGCACATTTTAGGCAAAAATTACATCTGCCATAGCAAAGTACAATTAGTTGCGCAAAAAATAAGGGCTCACTTGGGTCTCTAGGTGGAAAAATGCAGGCGCTATGGCCTTATACCGTGTTTCCCCGATAGTAAGACACCCCCGAAAGTAAGACATAGTTGGACTTTCGGGGGCTGGGCTAAAGTAAGACATACCCCGAATGTAAGACATAGTACATAGGGCGGTATTTTTGTACTTTTATGTCCCTGCGCCCGTCCTGTCAGAGGCTCGCACGCGCGCGCACACACACACACGCGCGGCCCGGCACGAGCGCTGCACGTCATGTGCAGGGACGCCGGTATTGGTGCGGGAGCTGAAGGAGCAGCAGGGCCCAGGTGACTGCCCGCACCGCCCCCGTCTGGTCCAAGCGACCTTCCCCCCACCCCCCGTGCGCGCACCTGTCCGCCCTCTCTGAGGCCCCGTCCTGCCGCACCGTCCATGCGCCCACCACCCGTCCGGTCCGGCGTCTCTGCTCACTGAGGGGAGTACAGGACAGCCGCCCTCACGTGCTGCTGCTCCTCCAGCTCTGACATGGCCGCCTCCCTGCACACACAGGACAACGTGTGACAGCTGACCTGTCATCTCATCCCCTCAGTAACAGTACAGGATAGGAGGAATAATGGGCTGCAGCAGGCGGGATAACTTATAGCTGTGTGTGTTATCCTGCCAGCTGCAGCACATCCATTCCTCCTATGTTACAGTCCTGCACTGTTACTGAGGGGACTACAGTCATACACCCCTGTCCGCCCCCCTATACAGTCATACACCCCTGTTTCCCCCCCCTATACAGTCATACACCCCTGTCCGCCCCCCTATACAGTCATACACCCCTGTCTCCCCCCCCTATACAGTCATACACCCCTGTCCAATATAAGACATACCCCAAAAGTAAGACATAGTGGGACTTTTGGGAGTAAAAAGAACGTAAGACACTGTCTTACTTTCGGGGAAACACGGTATACACGAGGAGGGAAAAACGAAAACGCAAAAATGAAAACTGGCTGTGTCCCCTAAGGGTTAATGACAACATTTATTGCTCAAATTCATATACAGTAGCGATCTAAATGCATAGAAAATTAATAAAATACATATCTAATAAAAGAGTCAACATGAAAAATAGAATAAAAAATATAAAATAAAAGAGTATGTATAAAAAGAGCCTGGTGATGTAAACCGCGCCGGGCCCAGCGCAGACACCTCACTTAAATAGTTTTAGCAGTAATCCCGAATCTCGATGTTTGACATGGGCTCGTATCGCTGCTGAGCCGTGATGTTTATGCTTTAGAAGGATAGTCTCTCCTTTCAGATTTACACTCATAGGAGGAAAAATAGAATAGAAGTCAAATAAATGGTGGTGGAATATCCACCTCTCACCCTGGTGGTGGTGACTCCCACGGTCAGATGCGGTGTTGTGGCGGTAGTCCATGCCTCGGTCTATACGGCCAACATGAGAACTGAGTAGTCGCGGTCTAGTGCAGCATGGTATGCTATCTTGCGCTGTTGTGGCGTCCGCGTGTATGAGATTGCGCGCTCTTTCAAACTGCCGCTGGGTTAGATGCCAGGGAGATACGGCTCCGGTTCGGGATCTGCACTCAGATGGCCGTATCTCCCTGGCATCTAACCCAGCGGCAGTTTGAAAGAGCGCACGCTCTCATACACGCGGACACCACAACAGCGCAAGATAGCATACCATGCTGCACTAGACCGCGACTGCTCAGTTCTCATGTTGGCCGTATAGACCGAGGCACGGACTACCGCCACAACACCGCATCTGACCGTGGGAGTCACCACCACCAGGGTGAGAGGTGGATATTCCACCACCATTTATTTGACTTCTATTCTATTTTTCCTCCTATGAGTGTAAATCTGAAAGGAGAGACTATCCTTCTAAAGCATAAACATCACGGCTCAGCAGCGATACGAGCCCATGTCAAACATCGAGATTCGGGATTACTGCTAAAACTATTTAAGTGAGGTGTCTGCGCTGGGCCCGGCGCGGTTTACATCACCAGGCTCTTTTTATACATACTCTTTTATTTTATATTTTTTATTCTATTTTTCATGTTGACTCTTTTATTAGATATGTATTTTATAAATTTTCTATGCATTTAGATCGCTACTGTATATGAATTTGAGCAATAAATGTTGTCATTAAGCTATATAGGTGTACAAATACCATCTTAGTAACATAATACCATTCTAGCAACATATCACCCACTTTTGGAGAGCCTACTATATTGGTATATACTCTGCTATTTATTTTATCGCTGGTACAGTGGTGCACTCGAAGAGGGTGAGTTCCATTTATACGGGTTAGGTGCAGCAGACCTCTACCTTTTTTAGTCAATATAAAAACCTCTTTGCTATATTTGTTGACCCCTGGGCCGCCCAATGTAAATATACTACATTACATTACACACGGCTTCCTTCTGTGTGGTTTTGTCCAATAACTCACAGTAAGATACAAGGCTGCCGGCAAACACAGTGTCTTACTTACTGTCTGGATGACATCTTTACCCTGTACCTCCTCTCCATCCGCTGGTCTCTCAGCTTGTTGCAGCATGTCTCTGAAAAAGACTTATAAACAAACAGATCCATATCTCCCCATCCACCTATACACTACGTACGGTTACCTCAGGAAGAGACCGGAAACATCTCCCTATTCCCTTGTACACTTTGTACGGTTATCGTGGAAAGAGAACGGAAACTATAGCATTGGCAGCTTCATCTATCATCCGTCTCTGAAGTTGACTGTGTGAACCTGAATGTTGCTTCAGCCACTCTATGGCAGCTTTTCTTTTTTGAACAGTTTTTTTAGTTATTGGTTTGCCCAGGGACTAGTGATGTTACGATACCAGAATTTTGAGTTCGATACCAATACCAACTTTTTTTTTTTCAATGCTCGATACCAATTCGATGCTTAATAAATGATATTTAAAAAAAAAAACAAAAAACACAAGAGTAGAGATCCCCCCCGACTGTCAGGTCTGTACGAACCATATTACTTTATAAATAAAGTTTCCATTATTTAAAATAAATGTTCTTAAAAAAATAGCCCTATTCTGATTCTTAACATGGCTATGGGGCAATCTGTACTTTTATTTAGTAGCACGTTTTTATGTGGTACTGAATTTAGTGGTTTCTCCGCTTGCACCATTTACCGTGCGTCATCAGGAAGGTGATAATCTTATAATATGCACAATAACACTTCAGCTATCAGGGGGGATGATGGGAACTGTAGTCATGTGATACACCCTTTAGCTATCAGGGGGATGATGGGAACTTTAGTCATGTGATACACTTCAGCTATCAGGGGGATGATGGGAACTGTAGTCATGTGATACACTTCAGCTATCAGGGGGATGATGGGAACTGTAGTCATGTAACACACACTTCAGCTATCAGGGAATGATGGGAACTGTAGTCATGTAACACACACTTCAGCTATCAGGGGGATGATGGGAACTGTGGTCATGTAACACACACTTCAGCTGTCAGGGGGATGATGGGAACTGTAGTCATGTAACACACACTTCAGCTATCAGGGGGGATGATGGGAACTGTAGTTATATAATACACTTCAGCTATCAGGGGGGATGATGGGAACTGTATTTATGTGATACACTTCAGCTATCAGGGAGATGATGGGAACTGTAGTCATGTAACACACACTTCAGCTATCAGAGGGGAGGATGGGAACTGTATTCATGTAACACACACTTCAGCTATCAGGGGGGATGATGGGAACTGTAGTCATGTAATACACTTCAGCTATCAGGGGGGATGATGGGAGCTGTAGTCATGAAACACACACTTCAGCTATCAGGGGGATGATGGGAACTGTAGTCATGTAACACACACACTTCAGCTACCAGGGGGGATGATGGGAACTGTATTCATGTAATACACACTTCAGCTATCAGGGGGGATGATGGGAACTGTAGTCATAGCAGAGTTGAGTGAGGGAGCCGCAGGTTAGAACTTAGCAGCGGGGGAGGGGGGCATGGCCGCAAGTGACGGGGGAGCCGGGGTACGGAGCCGCTGCATGACAGATAGCAGAGTTGAGTGAGTGAGGACCGGGCCGCGCGAGCGAGTGGGGACGGAGCAGCGGGTGACAGGGGAGGAAGTGTTGGCAGAGGCAGACTGACTCGGAGTCTGCACGCAGGGTGATTATTGCCATACCTGTTCTGCACATGCCATGGGGAAGCCCTGTCAGCACTGTAACCGGAGGCCAAAATGGCCGAACAACACTGCCAGGGACATTATAACAAGGCTGAGGCGGGAGAAACATCCAATCGACTACGGGAGGCTGGCCAAAGGAGGGGAAGTTAACGAATCAGGTAAATTTTAGAAGCTGGGGGTGGCAAACAACAGCAAATGACAGCAGGGGGGAGGGCAAGGGCTCCTCATCTTGCCGCCGGCCATGTTTTCCAGATTACCCTCTGTTAAACTGCGCAGTTGTTGCGCAGTTTAAAAATAAAGTATCGATACCAGGGAATCCTGGTATCGAACCGGTTTTTGCCCTGAAATATCGATAGTAGAATCGATATTTCGGTGCATCGTGCATCCCTACCAGGGACTCAACAAAATCTCTAATCTGCCAACTAACCCATAATCGTGGGCTTCATATAGACATCTGCAAAGTTACCTTTAACCATCTTACATGTCTCAGTGATTGTCCTCACCTCCAGCTTATAGCAAGAGTGGTTTCTGCAGTGGAATGTCACTCTGCATGGCTTATACTTGTCCTATAGGTATATAATAACATAGCCAAGTATAAAACTATACACCTTTAGTAACAACATTGGAAAACAGTAATAAAATCACTTCACGATATCAAGGTGTTTTAGGTAGACTACTCTATAAATTCTCAATTCCTAATGTTTTAATGTAATTCTTTACTACGTAATAACTTTGTTTTTCCACAGGCTTAGTGTATTATAATAGTTTGTTATAATCATCACAAAACTGTTAACCCTAAAAATAAAAATAATAAAACGTTACACTCAGCTAGTACCATATTAACCTTCTTTTGCTGTACCGTATACAGTAGCAAATTATAATAGGTCTGTTTCCTGCGGTAGCCCGGGGCCCTGAGCTCCTAGGGGGCCCACAGCCCCAAACAGACTTTTACTTTCAGTGGTGTATTATCTCCAGGCTACAGTTTTGCCATGATTTGCATAAAAATCGCTGTTTTTTACCGCAATTTTGCACAAATCAGGGCAAAACTGCAGCCAGGAGAAAAAGCAGTAACATTAGAGAATATACTTAAGGACCTTATCATGTGATAATGATGTCACCACAGGTCCTTTACAGGCTGCATTATGGAGGAGAAAGACTAAAGCTAGTGTCGTCATAGTTACAGTGGGTTGGGGGGGCCAAAGCTTGGTGAACAGCCCGGGGCCCATGGTGAAGTTAATCCGCCCCTGACAGTATATAGAATAATTCTTTTATAAGTGTCAGAAGCTTCAGCTTAATTTGTAACATTATTTGTCCTTGTAGTAAAATCTGTGGGCCCCAGAAAAAAAAAAATTAAATTAGCTGAAATGAATACATTACTTCAATCAGCTCTTACCAGTAAGCCGTCAGAATGCTCTGTGCCTCACTTCTAACCTTGAGCAGTGAGCAGTAAAATCATAGATTACAAGAGTGAAAACTTAGAAAACCTTGTAATAAAATCTGCTTACAAAATATTGGGATAGATATTTCTAAAAGGACTTTTTATATAAAGTTACATAGAAATATATAAGTTACTCCGGACTCTCATACCATCGGGCTCTTAATAAGTGCACAGACTTCTGCTTTTGATCTTTGCCAATTATGACTTTTCTCTTGACATTCCTGATAAAACTTGCTTTTTGTCTCTGACTCCTACTGACAACAACGTACAACAATCTTATAAAATAATAGGTCTAATAGACCCTGCTCTTTCAAACAGTCTCATTGCTTTTCCTTTGAACAAACCTTTGTCTAACTTTCCTAACCATCAGGTAATAACATTCATTAATAAACGTGCAAAACAGTTGTTAAACTCTATCGAAGAGTCCTGTGCCCGCCCCCTCAGTGACACTAATTAGGATGGGCACGGGGGAAGGGCAGAAATGCCAGGAGCTAAAATGGCCATTGGACTCAAAGTGATAACCGGATATAGGGGTGTTGGCTTAGGGCGTGGTTTTGAAACGTCACGATTATAATACAGACGTGGACAATATGGGGAAGTGGTTGGCTCATCGTCGCCATCTTTGGGGGGGGCGATACAGAAAAGTGGCGTACATAGGTAAGTACTTGTTTATTCCTCATTATGCACAAAATAATTCTGCTTTGTCACCTTGCTAGCTGTTTTTGCAACATTTTTATTTATTATTATTGTGTTTTTATATATAATATTGCACTGAAAAGAAGGAAACTTTTATAATAAAATATAACTTTTATTTTTCTTATTTAAAAGTTTAAGTTAAAAAAAATCACCAAACAAAAACACCCTATTTACACAGCCATCACCAATAATTTAGCTTGTAAAAAATACAAAACTATAAAAATTTGCTACAAAAATGTTTCTTATCAGTCCACGTATTTTTGTGTACAGTATATTCAATTGTATTTTCTGTGTCCCACTCTTTTCAATGTCTTATTTTGTATGCGAGTATTCAGACACTTGCATTTTTTTCCAAAAAACATTATTTTTAGCAAGAAAAAAATGAAGAGTTTACTTCCCTTATCTTTTGTTAGATTCTCTTCACATCACGTATACTTCAGACAAACGTGTTTCCTGTTACCACACATCTTCAGGGGCTATAGGGTTAAACTCACATATCCCCAGGGACGTTTGTACAATGTGTTCCTCTGTACAGCTCTGGTGATGGCCGTACAATGAGCCTGAGCGCCCGGCTAATTTTTATACGGTACATGTGCCCGCCCATTCCTATGCGTGAATAATCACTTGCCCAACCATCGACTACGCCTCCAGCGCTGCTTGAGCAGTAACGTTACAGTCCGGAGTGCCGTGTCACATGATCTATTACATCATCATTGTTACTTAGTTACCAGGGATGCCTCTGCGTCCCAAGCCTCATTTTGGATCGCATATCTGAGCCGCAAGTGTGTGTCCATGCGAAGGAGCTGTAGAAGTCCTGTTTAAGGCTGGGTTCACACTACATATATTTGAGGCTGTATTTTTGAGGCTGTATAGCAACCAAAACCAGGAGTGGATTGAAAACACAGAAAGGCTATGTTCACATAATGTTGTAATTGAGTGGATGGCCTTCATTTAATGGCAAATATTTGCTGCGGTTTTAAAACAACGGCTGTTGTATTGAAATAATGGCAGTTATTTACTGTTATATGGCTGCCATCCACTCAATTTCAACATTGTGTGAACATAGCCTTTCTGTGTTTTCAATCCACTCCTGGTTTTGGTTGCTATGAGGACCTGACTTGCGGACCAAATACTGCCTGAAATGTACGTAGTGTGAACATAGCCTAAAGCTGCAAGGGAGATTCAGCGAAACGACATGTAAGAAATATAATCATTTAATCCGTGCGGGCGCATTGCATTAAGCCGGAAAGTCCACTGCGCCTTGCATTGTAACAGGTTTTTTTTATCATAATTACCACGTAGTCTTGATTTTTGAACCACCTCAATCACTTGGCATTTCAATGCATTCCAATCTCCTCCATGATGCTGTAGAAAGTGCGCAGCCACAGGGGTGTCCCGCTTATTCTTTATATCCCCTGTATGTTCACTCAGTCTTTTTTTGAGGGATCTAAAAGTCTTCCCTACATAGTTTTTCAGACAAGGGCAAGTCAAAATATAAATGACACCCGATGTGTTGCAATTTGCAGATTCCCGCGTTTCTTAACACTGTCCCGTACTGCTACTTTGAAATTGCTTTCCAGGTTTTATTTACTTACACATTGTGCATTTACTGCATGGGTATGTCCCTGTAATGCTTGTCCTCCACTGTTCTTTTTTGTTTTTTGGTAAATAGCTGTGGACCATCCTATCTTTTAGGTTGCAACCTCTCCTATATGTGATCACTGGATTCTGTGGAAAGAATTGGTCAATAGTGGTGCCCAGTTTTAAGATTGGCCAGTACTGGGATAGAATTTTTCTCACTTCCTTGGACCTAACGTCAAAAGTGCCTATAATTCGGCATTTCTGTTCAGAATCTGTATCCTTTATTTTTGAACAAGCAATTCATTTCGATTTCTTTGCATTGCTCTCCAATAGGCTTCTCTCAGTACCTTTTTAGGGTACCCCCTTTGTAGTAACCTGTTCCTTAGGTCTCTAGCTTTTTCTTTAAATTCTGTAATTGTTGTGCAATTGCGCCGTATTCTGTAATACTGACCTACTGGTATGCCAGCTTTTTGTGGGTGCGGGTGACAGCTGTCCCATCTCAACAAGGAGTTGGTAGCTGTTTCTTTTCTATGGACACTCGTGTTTAGTCTGCCATTCGCCATCACTTGGATGTTTAAGTCCAAAAACACGATTTGATTTTTAATGCTGTTCTTGGTGAATCTTAGACCTAACTTATTCCGTTTTAACTCGCCGACGAATGTGCTAAAGTCTTCTTCCGTGGAGTTTCAGATCAATATCACATATATATGAGATTTTCAGTAAGTTTTTCTGTTTAGTTTTATTTATTTTTTCCCTTATTGGCAGTTTTTCTGGACTGCTCACAGTAGTGTACAGTGTAACCCTTTGATTGTGCTCATCTCAAGTGGTGTCACTCACAATGATTTTAGTCATTCTTTCAGCTCCCTGAACTTAGGGGGAGTTATTTTTTTATTATAGTCTCTCTTTTTGGAAATGGGACTGGACTTCAGGCACTAACTTTAATGACGGACAACTTTCTTTCTTTTTATATATATATATATATATATATATATATATATATATATATAGATAGATATATATATATAGATATAGGCTAGCTTACAGTGTTGGCAAGTCTCTCTTTAATATCAACACCGTTACAATACAATCCGTCTCATCAGCCTCGACGATATGCCTGAGGCCGGGACCGCTATAAATATATACCTTCCCTGCAACCTCAATTTTATATCTGAGATCTGGAACCACATATTTCTTCACTTCAACCTCAACCTTATGCCTAAGATCGGGAACCACGCATTTCTTTACTTCAACCTCAGCCTTATGTCCGTGATCGGGAACCGCATATTTCTTCACTTCAACCTTATGCCTAAGATAGGGAACCACGTATTTCTTCACTTCAACCTTATGTCTAAGATCGGGAACCATGCATTTCTTCACTGCAACCTCAGCCTTATGTCCGAGATCGGGAACCGCGTATTTCTTCACTTCAACCTTATGACTAAGATAGGGAGCCACGTATTATGTATATTATAGTCATGTATTTTTTTCTCTTCGACCTTGGCACTATGCCTAAGATCGGGAACCATGTAACTGTGTTTCAATTTCCACTCTATATCCTAAAGTCAAAGGTCCCTTATAGTAATACG
Source organism: Dendropsophus ebraccatus (assembly GCF_027789765.1). Lineage (NCBI taxonomy): Eukaryota > Metazoa > Chordata > Amphibia > Anura > Hylidae > Dendropsophus > Dendropsophus ebraccatus. Next base: position 37,913,420 of record NC_091466.1, read on the forward strand.
TTATACACAGACAATATCAGGTTTTGACCAGGTTCTTGGGACAAGGGCTTATTAAGTGGTCAGGTATCCGTCTGGAAAGCCGTCTCACACACAGCACAGAGCTGAGACATAGGAGGGTGTTGGTAGGTAAGATAAATAATTTTCTTACCTCCTTATCTTGGAGCTGCAGTCTCCCCCTCGTATGTTTCAGATTGGTGTGAATGTTTTCACTGTTTCTGTATCATCAGGGTTATCTCGCTCCTTGGCCCCACGTTTGGCGCCAACTGCTATGCATGCACATAAAGAGTGCTGTCATATTGACTGTCTGTTCCAAATTACAAGTTATAAGTTTATAGTGCGCACTGAGAATCAAACACCTTGACACATTGATGGTTAAGGTGGATCTCCTTTTTTCAAAGATGGCAGCCAGTTTATATACCCTGGGGGCGTGTATACTTCTACTAAGGCTCGTGTTAGTACTTCATTGGCTTGGGTACAAAAGGAGTTAGTTACGTAGCACTAGTGTTTACTAACGTAAGCTGTAAGGAATGTAAATATCTTTACTTGTTTAGAAGGTCAGCGCCATATTGTAATGGCTGCGCTAAATATACAAAATATCACATCCTTAGCAACACTTGGAAACATAATCGATTTAAAATGACTTGTCCTGGTGCCTCCGCAGTCACAGCGCCACTGTTCACACTTACCTGCTGGTCTCCTGTATCTCCCAGGCTTGTGACATGCCCTCTCAGCAAATCAGTAACTAAGGTGGCACACCTTTGCAGTCACTATTTGGCTGTGCAGGTAGTTCCCATGGGAATGTGACGACACAGGAACTGGTAGATACATGAGGCCAGTGGGTGACCATAAGCAGTGGCACTTATGATTTTTGTAAGTAGTTAATAACCATAGAGGTTCTCTTGTGAAGACAATATATTACTTTAAAGGATGGCTTTAAATGTCTGGTTTGTAGTAATAACGTATTGCTCAGCAGTTTTAGTGATGTGTTGCTGATCTGTTAACAGTCCTCTGTTTGGGAGAATAGTAAGTTGAGCTAGAGGACAGTTATATATACGTGCTTAGCAATAATAATCCTTTCTGAGAGGATAGTATATCAACTAAAAAGAAGATATATCTACCTGTTCGTTATAATATACTTTCTGGTGTGAAACTTTGCTAGCAAACAGTTATTAAATTTTACCCTGACGCCCAATGACAGCACCCCTGGAGAGGACCTCCCACCGCAAGACAGGAAACCTGTGAAGATAAAATCTTGACACGCCTCTCCACACCTCAGTTCAGGTTCATGTTGCCTTGTGGGGCTCCCTGGTGGACTAAGTCTGTCTCCGGACAGCATCCAAAGTCTGGTGGGGGTCGGGAATGCTGCTGTTTCTCCCCACTGCGCTCACCGCTGCTCCCGGCTTGTCGAGGGCTCGTGCTGGGGGAGGCGTGGAGTGGGCGTGGTGGAGCTAGTGGGGCCATGACTCCGTCCCTCCGGCAATGCACTCTGCGCAGGCGCACGCTTTGCTGTGTGTAGCGCGCTGACTTTGGCGTGCGTACGCCGTGACGTCACTTCCGGGTTTTCGCCCTGGCAGTCTCAAAAGGCCGGGGCGAAGCGGCAAACAGCGTCCCACATGCCTTCAGCGTCCGAGGCAACGAGACTCCCCACCAGCCAGCCTGTTAGCTATCTTGGATAAAGCTAACACTCCTCTTCCTCCAGCATGTCTGAGCACTCGGAGAGAGGAGACAAAGGACGCCATGAGCACAAGTCCTCCAGATCATCTAGCCCGGTACCTGGGGGACAGGGGTCTGCAACTTGGTGAGACAAACCCCTTTTTTTTTTTTTCTTCTTCCTTTATTAATGGGAATGTATATTTACTTTGTAGGGCTCCCGTACAAGCTCTAGATCCGGGGGAAAGCAGAATCAAAGAAAGATCATAAGGAATGCTCTGAGTGCAAGACTCCCTTAAGAGATGATTATGCCAGATCCATATGCCCTTCATGTGTAAATAATCTGGTAGCACAAGAATCTTCTGCCTTGGCGGAGAGCATTAAGAAAATAGTTAGAGATAAAGTACAGCTATCTCTTAAAAGTCTCTCTCAGCCAGCCCCTGTATCCTTAGCCTCTACTTCAGCTGCCTTAAAAGAGGATACAGTTTGTGACCTTTCTTCCTTTAAAGAACATAATACGGAAGAAGGTGAAATACAACTAGTGTCCTCTCCAGATGAGGATTCCGACAGTGACCCTAAAAGTAAAACCCTGTTCCCAATAGAGGACACAGACCAATTAATTAAAGCCATTAGAGTGTCCATAAATATGGAAGAAACCAAACAGGCCCAAACAGCAGAGGACGCGCTTTATGAGGAGTTAGCTCCTAAAAAATCTCGCACCTTTTCCCTACACGAAAGTATTAAATCAGTTATCAAAAAAGAGTGGCAAAATCCAGACCATAAATATTTCGTTCCCAAATACTTCAAACGCAAATACCCCTTTGAGGAAGGGGAATGTAGTACTTGGGACAAACCACCAGCAGTAGATGCTCCTGTGGCTAAAGTGGCAAAAAACAACAGTCTTGTCAGATCAAACGAAGCAGCAAGCTATAGAAGCAGAAGTCCACTCTCTGATAGGGAAAAATGTCTTAGTGCCAGTTCCTCCAGCAGAGATAAGCCAGGGATTTTATTCTCCTCTATTTCTGGTGAAGAAACCAAATGGAACATACAGGACCATAATAAACTTGAGGGACTTAAACAAACATTTAATGTTCAAGAGGTTCCAGATGGAAACTCTAAAGTCAGCAATAAACCTACTCTACCAGGAATGCTTTATGGCATCCATAGATTTGGAGGACGCATACTACCATGTGCCTATACACCCGTCCCACCAGAAATTCCTAAGAGTAGCAGTATGCCTGAGTGGTCAGTGGGTACATCTCCAATACAAGGCCCTACCATTCGGCATCTCCCAAGCCCCAAGGGTTTTTACCAAAATTGTAGCGGAAATGACAGCCCACATCAGAAGGAAAAACATACTTTTGATTCCCTACTTAGATTTCTTAATAGTTGCAAATTCAGCATCTCTTCTCCATCAACAGCTCTCAGAAGTGTCTTCAGTGATCAAATCTCTGGGTTGGAATATAAACATCAAGAAGTCCAACTTCATCCCATCCCAGCAGTGCATTTTTCTGGGAGTCCTCCTGGACTCACAACAACAAACATCCTTTCTCCCTTCAGCAAAACAGGATGCTCTCAGATGCCGCACTCAGGACTTATTTCTAAACTCCTACCCCCCTTTCAGAGGTGTGATGTCAATACTAGGTCTCCTAACATCCTGCATCCCTGCGGTGCTGTGGGCCCAATTTCACACAAGGACACTTCAAAACGACATACTCCAAAATTGGGATGGGAATCAGAGTTCCCTGAACCATACGTTCAGATTATCAGCAAAGGCCAGACTAAGTCTCCTTTGGTGGCTGGAGCCCGCCAATCTCTCCAGGGGGTTCAGGTGGTCTCCAAATCACCAGGTCAGAATTACCACAGACGCCAGCCCATGGGGATGGGGGGCACACTCAGACCAGCATCATCTACTCCAGGGTCCATGGCCTCCTCATGTCACTCACCAGTCTTCCAACTTCAAAGAACTATATGCAGTACTCCTAGCCCTAAAAGAGCTATCCCCTCAGATATTATCACGGGATGTATTAATTTACTCGGACAATACTACTACAGTGGCATATCTCAACAAACAGGGGGGAACCAGATCAGAGGCTCTGTAAAAAACCTTTCTTCACAAATCTTCTCTCTAGCAGAACAGAATCTCTCATCTCTTGTGGTGGTCCATCTCAAAGGCTCCCTCAATCAGACAGCAGATTATCTCAGCAGGACTTATCTCCTACAGTCAGAGTTGTCTCTGAACAGCGAAGCCTACGACCTAGACATAAAAAGGTTTTTTTTTCCGACAATAGATCTGTTCGCAACCAAAACCAACAGAAAGCTACCCAGATTCTGTTCTCTCAACCCTCGGGATCATCCGACAGCAGTCAATGCTTTTTTCCTACACTGGGGTATGGAAAAAGGCTATGTATTTCCGCCACTCAGACTAATCCCCAGAGTGATAAAGAAAGTGATGGGGGACAAAGCGACAATAATTCTAATCGCCCCCTTCTGGCTGAGGAGGCCATGGTTCACGGTTCTCAGACAGCTCTCCCAAGCTACACCGTGGGTACTGCCAGACAGAGAGGATCTCCTCTTCCAGGGACCAGTCAAGCATCCGGGGGCGCCCCACTTACACTTGACAGCCTGGATACTGAAAGGGTGATTCTAAGAGGTAGGGGTCTGTCAGATGATGTTATTAATACCCTATTGGCTAGCAGGAAAGATGTAACCTCCTCCATTGATTTAAGAGTCTGGAAAGCCTTCCTGAGATTCGCAGATGGTAGACAGGATCCCTTAGGCAAACCCAACATACCCCTAATTTTAAGTTTTCTTCAAGCAAGGCTGGATAAGAACCTAAGACCCAGTACTCTTAAAGTCCAAGTCTCAGCACTTAGCTCCTTTTTAGACTATAAACTGGCAGAAAACTCGTTAATCAAAAGATTCATCACAGCGGCAGTCAGATTACATCCCCCTAAAAGAGTGACAGTGCCCCCTTGGGATCTAAATCTAGTTCTAGATTCTCTCACAAGTCCGCCATTTGAGCCACTAGATGTTCTTTCCTTAAAAATATTGTCTATTAAGCTGGCCTTTTTATTAGCCATCACTACTGCCCGTAGAACTGCAGGCCCACTCAGCATATCCACCCTACACTCAAATACTAGACGATAGAGTCATCATGAAAACCCTGCCTTCATTTTTGCCCAAGGTAGTTTCTGAATTCCATAAGAATCAACAAATTGTTTTGCCCTCATTTTGTGACAATGCTACAGTGGGGAACAAACTTATCATTCGCTTGATGTAAGAAGATGCCTCCTTAAATATCTGGAGGTTACCCAAAGTTTCCGTTGCTGTGAAAATTTATTACTCCAATTCTGGGGTCCCAACAAGGGCAAAGCTGCCTCTAAACCTACAATTAGTAGATGGATCAGACAAGCCATTACTATGGCATATGCAACCCAAAATAAGACCCCTCCTGCTTATTTTACGACCCATTCCACTAGAGCAGTAGCAACCTCCTGGGCAGAACGGGCTGATACTTCCTTGGACCAAATATGTAGGGCAGCCACATGGTCTTCGGTCCATACATTCTTAAGACACTATAGGTTGCAACTAAACCCTATATCGGATTTGTCCTTCGGCCGAAAGGTTCTTTCGGCTGTGGTGCCTCCCTAGGGGGGATTACTATTCTAGTCCTCCAGGGGTGCTGTCATTGGGCGTCAGGGTAAAAGCACGATTACTAACCGGTAATCTTGTTTTCATTAGCCCATGACAGCACCCCTCATCTAAAACCCTACCCTATTACAATTATTTGCCAAATATTTAGTTCTTTTATTTTATTTCCACTCCGCTGGAATACTTGTTTAGAACTGAGGTGTGGAGAGGCGTGTCAAGATTTTATCTTCACAGGTTTCCTGTCCTGCGGTGGGAGGTCCTCTCCAGGGGTGCTGTCATGGGCTAATAAAAACAAGATTACCGGTTAGTAATCGTGCTTATCTGACAGCAGTAGAATACTTTCTGCTAGGAAAGCCTAGCAACATAAGGATGTCTTTACACATTTCTTTTCTGCAAGGCCCACTCCTGGACCCGGTCCCGGGATGGAGATCGCGCCAATTATTAACAGGTTTAATCTTTGCTTTGCGAGGATTGTATATTGCTATAGAAGGTGGTTACATACTTGGCTTGTAGTAATAACATATTGCCTTGTGAGAAGTATTATCAGTAAAGTGGCATTCCTCTCTGCATGCTGCCCTAGGGGTGTCTGCCCAGCACTGTTTCAGGAGCCGTGAGGAAGGGGGAATCTGAGGTGGTGGACCCGACTGTATTGCACACTATTTCCTGGTTAGCCAGTTTCCGTACAAAGGTTCTGTATGCTTAACCAGGGACATTGCAGGGCTGAGCAGGCCATGGGCCCCCTGATATAGCCTGGTGTAGAGTAATCTTTTCCATATAATAAACAACTGCTTATGATCAAGGAAAGATTATTAGCATTAGCACAGTAAGTCAGTGACAGCTTTAATGAAAACTGTAAAGTCTTTGATATACACCAGGACCACATATTACTATATTAACTAAATAATACCATTATACTTATTAACCCTTTGGGCCCCTTTCTTATTTCTATGGACCCTTTTAAACATCTACACATCAGTAAAAAGATCGACCCATTTCAGTGGGTCTGTGCAAATGGATGGTTATAGATACACATCCGTAAAGCTGCTGTTAGCACTGGGCGGAGGTAAGGGCATTAAGACAGGTACACACAGACAGTAAGCCCTGTCTGTTCCAGCCCACTGTCCCTGCCAACGTGCCACGGACAGCCCTAGGTGGCTGCCGACAATGGCGGGTAGCAAAGGTACAAAATTGTCAGGCAAGTGAAAGTTGAAAAGTCAAGCGGAAAGGTCAAGACAGGCGGCAAATAGGGAAGTCAAGGATCAAAGCCATAAGGCCAATGCACAGACAGGTAGCGGAGTAGAAACTGTAACTGAACTGAGTAAATCACTCAGTAGCCAGCATTAGAATGCTGGAGTGTCAGACTATTTATAATGGACCGGAAGCCTTGTCCAGAACCTCATTGGACCGGCCTCCTGAATCCATCTGGGCATGTAAATCCTGACTGGCAGAGGCATCTGACAGTCAAGAGAAACTCAACACCGAACAGCTGAAGGAATCCAGGGGCAGAGTAAGGATGCCTTTACATAGAGAGATTTATCAGGCAGATTTTTGAAGCCAAAGCCAGGAATGGATTTGAAAAGAGGAGAAGTCTCAGTCTTTCCTTTATGACCTGTTTATAATCTGTTTCTAGTTTGGGCTCCAAAAATCTGCGAGATAAATCTCTCTTTGTAAAGGCACCCTAACTACTCCATTGCCAAAAACCTGACAGATACAGCAGGTGGTGCTAAACAAACAAAGACAGGTCCCTGTTCAGACAAGGTTCAGGAATCTGCACCTTCTCTGTCTCACAGCCTGAACTGAGGAGCGCAAAGGCACAATCCTGACAGCTGTCTTTAACCTCTTAAGGACGCATGACGTACCCGTACGTCATGCACCCGTAAGAGGTGTTCAGAGCGGGCTCGCGCGACGACCCCGCTATGAACTGTGGCGGTCCCGGGTGCTGCTTGTAGCCTGGGACCTCAGGTATTAGCGGGCACGGTCCGATCGCCGTGCCCGCTAATACAGTAATCAGATGCAGCTGTCAGACGCAGCATTTCCCTGGTGACTAGTGGGTGAGATCGCTCCTCCGGGACAACGTACCTGCTGCCGACCGGGGACCGCTCCAAGATGGCGCCGTCTCCGGCTCGGCACTCGTTTGTTATCGGCGGCAGCAGCCGAAAGCAAACGAGTGCCGATCTCATTGATCTTTGCTGTATAACTATACAGCAAAGATCTCAATGGGAGATCAAAGTGTATATACTAGAAGTCCCCCAGGGGGGCTTCTAGTATATGTGTAAAAAAAAAAAAGGATTGTTGTCAATAAAAAGCCCCCTCCCCTAATAAAAGTCTGAATCACCCCCCTTTTCCCATATTTTAAATAAAAGTAAATAAATAAATAAACATGTTTGGTATCGCCGCGTTCGTAATCGCCCGAACTATTAATCAATCACATTCCTGATCTCGCACGGTAAATGGTGTAAGCGCAAAAAATCCCAAAGTGCAAAATTGCGCATTTTTGGTCGCATCAAATCCAGAAAAAATGTAATAAAATGCGATCAAAAAGTCCAAATGCGCAATCAAGGTACCGATAGAAAGTAAACATCATGGCGCAAAAAATGACACCTCACACAGCCCCATAGACCAAAGGATAAAAGCGTTATAAGCATGGGAATAGAGCGCTTTTAGGGAACGTATATTTGTTAACAATGGTTTGAATTTTTTACAGGCCATCAGATACAATATAAGTTATACATGTTACACATCATTTTAATCGTATCGACTGAGGAACATGCATAACAAGTCAGTTTTACCCCAGGGCGAATGGCGTAAAAACAAATACCCCCCCCCAAATACAAGAAATGCGTTTTTTTTTTTTTTTTTCAATTTCACCACACTTTGAATTTTTTTCTGGTATCGCAGTGTACTTTATGCAAAAATTCAGCCTGTTATTGCAAAGTACAATTAGTGCCGTAAAAAAAAAGGGCTCATGTGGGTTTCTAGGTGAAAAAATGCAAGTGCTATGGCCTTTTAAACACAAGGAGGAAAAACTGAAAACGCAAAAACGAAAATGGGCCCCGTCCTTAAAGGGTTAAGCCCCTATAACACAGGGCGATGTGGAGAGCAAGCGAGCACGACCTGTCAGGTCCTTGTTTCCCCAGCCACTTCCAGCGCTATTACACTTGCCGACGGTAAATAAGGAGGAGCGGGTAAGAGCCGGGGGGCTGCCCATAGAAGACAGAGGCAGTCTGCTGTCGCTGTAACTATTACACGGAGAGATGGCAGCAGTTCGTTGCCAGGCTTCTCGTTAGTGTTCCAGCTGTTGTCTTCTACTACATGAAGCGATTATCGGCCGATAATCTCTTCGTGTAATAGGGCCTTTAGTTACCGACAGGATAACTGATGTGTGAAATGCGCGCTTATTTATTTATTTATTATAAAGAATAACTGGTGCTATATTAGGTTTTGCCAGCTGCGGGTTAATCTAAAAAAAGTTTGCCATTTTTTTCAATTTCGTTTTTCTGCAGTTTGCAAATGCAGATGTGCAAACACAGACAATTTGTGTGTTATTACCCTGCCAATAATCTGCATATGTAAAAGTGATCAGCTGAGGACGGGGAAAACACCCAATTTCCTGTGCGTTGTCTTAAGAGCTTCCTTCACAATCATCGGCCGCACATCTCCCTGTGTAACAATAAAAGCAAGCTGACAGCGCAGATAAGTATCTACTGCTGTATGATCTGCAAACTGACAGCACAGATAAATGTATATCCGTGCTGTAAGTTTTCATGGCTGCTCAGTGTCTCCGCCATGTAAAGGAACTGCAAATGAGCGCTGATCTCACCCATTGCCAAGAAATCATGTAATGTTTAAGGACAGCCATGAAAATATCATTATAATTTTGTTTTCTGTATTAGTACGCTAACAGCTATGCCAAGCTGTTTTCCTGCTGCCCATACCCTGTGCAACAGGAACGTATATAAACATTCCTGGCTGTGAAGGGGTTTTAATGTGCGCAGGGACTTTTTGAATGCAACACATTACAGCCTTCAGACCCTCAGATTCCTTAAACGTGGCAATACAAAGCGATCGCGGCATTTAAAGCAGTCAGTGACAGGACAAGTGTCATACTGGGGATGTGGTGAATGTCTGGATTGTGATGCCGTAACCTGTGTTAGCCAGTTTGCTATTCCCAATGGTCGGTAATTTCCGTTAGTGTTTAGGGTCACTTGGGCACTTGTCACCGTAGCCTGGAGTGCTAGCAGACCCACCCGGGTCGTTGGTACCGCCACTCACAGAAAGGGGAAAAACCCCAAGTATACGGTGGTGTGTGTGGGTGCAGTTGCTGACAAATGTGACCAGAGATTCCGGTGCGTTTAATAAAAAATATAGCGGTTGGCAGGAGGTCATGTGATCGGACGTTCATGCGTGACGTCTGCACGCAGCTGCCCGCCTACTCTTACCTTCCACACCATCCTAGAATGATCTAGGGATACATGTGTGCCCAGGAGCCGGAGCTGAAAGATGGGACCGGAGCTTTAACACTGCCATAAGACTGGATGTCTGTGAGTGAGATATTGGGCGATAGCTGCAAAGAGCAGGACGCAGACACCCAGACGAAGGTCTGCAAAACTGAAAGACTCTTTCTGTCGGGACAACGCTGGGAAGGAAGGACGCTACACAGGCTGGTTGAGAGACTGAGAAAAGTGCTGCAGTAAGGACGAAGATATCTCCCTCAGTGCAAGACTTTTTCCTCTCCAGAGAGTGAAAAGGAGGACGGATCTCTAACAAAAGCTCAGAGTGAGATCGTTCTGATTTGCCTTCTCCGTTTCTATCTGATAGAGGGTGTTGAATTACTGCCTTGCTTGAACTGGAAGCAAAGTGAAAGTGTCTGTTGTGAGAGGAATATGGGGTTAAAGAATTGAACAGGGGTTTGTGACCTCCTACCTCCCTGGCTGCTTGAAGCTTAACCTCTTAAGGACCCATGACGTACCGGTAAGTCATGGATCACTGTCACTTAAGGACCCATGACGTACCGGTACGCGGGTCCTTTAAGAAGGCGCCGTTGACCGGCCGCATGCGATTGGGAGAGATGGCCTGCTGAAATACACTGCAGGCCATCTCTCCCTGTCGGCATGGGGGGTTGTTAACCCCCCCCCCCCCATGCCGACGATTGATGCTATTAGCTGATCAGTTCAGATCAGCCAATAGCGGCGATCGGAACCTTTCTGGGCCATCATGACCCAATGATCCAGAAAATAATGGCGGCCGACAGCACCGACCGACATTACTGTTAAAAGTAATGGTGGCCACGGTGCCACGTCCCGATCGCCGTGACCGTGATCATGGCGATCAAAGTCCCCAAAAATGATAAATACCTGCTCTGGACCCCTCAGCTAGGTAGCTGAGGGGTCCAGAGCAGGTATTTGGCCATACTTACCGGATTCCGGGGTCCCGAAAGGTGTCTTCCGGGTTCCGTGATGTCATCTTCTGCCGTTCGGGTCTTCGGCCTTTTCCGTCGGCCCCTCGGATGTCCTCGACTTTTTTGAGGCGCTCTACTGCCCTCTAGCGGCTGAAAAGTGTAATACACTTATCAGCAGCTATAGGGATGTTCAGCATGTAGTAAATGTTTTTTTTTTTTTTTTGTATTTTCCGCACCCTTACGCCGCTGAGTGTTGATCTGCATCGCACATGAGTGCGCTGCTAATCAGCAACTCCTCCTTTTTGGCGTAGGGTGTTTTTTTCTATATCCTACTGCCACGGTCTGCTGATAAGTGCTGCACATAAGTGCGGCATTTATCAGCAACACCATTTTTGGCGGAGGTTTTTTTTTTATACTGAATGTTAAAAAAAAAAAACGTAAAAAACACTACATTACACTACACTACATTGAATAAAGTTTTACACTACACCACTTCATACCCCATATATCAATCCCTATATAAAAATGGCCCCCAGGGCGTTTTTGGTGTCGGACGCATACACTATTATTGCCTCCGACACCGAAACAGCCAGTGAGGATGAATGGGGGGATCCTTCTTTCCCCCATTGATCCTCATCCTCATCATCCAGTGACGTGTCTGAGGGTAGCGTAGCGTACGCTGCCCCCCAGACACGTCTTTTCCGCCAGTACCGTCCCAATAAGAGATGACGGTATGGCGTGAAATTCTACAAACTCTGTGAGAGTACCTCAGGGTTTAGGGTATGTGCACACTGCAGAATGGCGAAGGATAACCCTTTGTGCATTCCGCAGCTGGTACCCACCGGCGGACTGATGCAGGCGCGTGTCTCCACCCATGTCATAGACTCCATCCTATGCATGGGCGGATTCCATCGTCCGTCCAAAGAATGAACACATTGGACGGAGAGCGGAATCTGCCCGTGCATAGAATGGAGTCTATGTCACGGACGGAGAGGCGCGCCCGCATCAGTCTGCCGGTTGGTGCCAGCTGCGGAATGCACAAAGGGTTATCCTTCTTTGTTCCGCAGTGTGCACGTACCCTTAGAGTGTATGAAGGGAGGGACACCCGAATCCAGCCCCCAGATGCCCCCCCCCCCCATCCTCGGAGTTAGTGGGAAGATCGTTCGGGAACTGATCTTCCCACTGCTGGATAAAGGTTACCACCTGTACGGGGATGACTTTTATACCAGCACCCCCTTTTCCGGTCCCTCGCTGCCCGAGCTACTGTAGCTTGCGGCACGATCCGAAAATATCAGAAGCAGTAATAGAGCCCTAATATTTAGCAGCCATGGAGCGGACCCAGCGCTTCTGGATATGAAGGACCCCTTATCGCACCAAGACAACATTTTCCAGGTGACGTCCCCCATACTAGAAAACAGGAGACCCCAGAAGAAGTGCAGAGTGTGGCGTAACAGGGGGATCAGGAAGAACGCCATTTTCCAGTGTGCCACCTGTCCTGATCACCCCGGCCTCTCCATACAGGATCGCTTCAAGGCGTACCACACTTCATTCAAGTTCCACATTTTCTAAATTCTGTCCCTTATTCATATTTCAGGGGTCACGTTGATCCAGGGATTATTCTGATTGCCATTATGGAGTCGGTAAGGAATTTTTCCCCTGTGATGAGGCTACTGTCGTCTGCCTCACAAGGGTTTTTTGCCTTCCTCTGGATCAACACAGGATGAATTTGATGGACAACTATCATTTTCAACCTTATAAATTAATAATTGTCCTAATACCCCCAAATAAATTAGAATTGTCCCTTTTCCCCAGCTAAATAGGTATGGCCGCCATTCCCATTAGAGGATGCCATGATGCAATTACAAAGCCTCTGTGTAATTGTAATTGTAGAAACCCCCCACAAGTGACCCCATTCTGGAAACAACACCCCATAAGGAATCTAACAAGGGGGGCAGCGGGGATATGGCCCTCTGGTGACTGCCACATTTGGGACGTGAAAGTGAAAAAAATGTTTTTTTTTAATTTTCACGGCACATGTTCTACATATGTGCCTGTTACCAGTGGGGTCCATATGCTCACTGCACCCCTTGTTAGATTCCTTATGGGGTGTTATTTCCAGAATGGGGTCACTTGTGGGGGTTTTTTACTGTCCTGGCAGCACAGGAGCTTTGTAATTGCGACATGGCCTCCATCCTCTATTCCAGCCTCTAAATGGCGCTCTGTCCCTTCGGTGGCTTGCCCTGTGCCCATATGGCATATTATGTCCACATGTGCAGTATTTTCGTACTCAGGGGAAATTACCCTACACGTTTTGCATTTATTTTCTTTTTTAACCCCTTGTGGAAATGGAAAAAAATCAAGGCTAGACCAACATTTAGTGTAATTTTTTTTTATTTTTTTTTTTTCTAAATCATTGATCTTGTCTTGATTTTTTCATTTTCACAAGGGGCTAAAAGATAAAAAAAAACACAATGTGTAGAGCAATTTCCCCTGAGTACGGAAATAACCCACATGTGGATATAAAGCGCCATGCGGGTGCAGGGTAAGCCTCCAAAGGGAAGGAGCGCCATTTGGTTTTTTGAGGTTGGATTTGGCTGGAATGGATTTCGAGGGGCCATGTTGCATTTAAAAGGCCCCTGTGTTGCCAAGACAGTTGAACCCCCCCACAATTTACCCCATTATGGAAACTAGACCCCTCAAGGAATGTAACAAGGGGTGTAGTGAGCATATGGACCCCACTGGTGACGGGCACAAATGTGGAACAATGTGGTGTGAAAATGAAATATTACATTTTTTACACTATAATGTTGGTCTAGCCTTGAATTTATCATTTTCACAAGGGGTTAAAAGAGAAAAAAAAACACAAAATGTGTAGAGCAATTTCCCCGTAAATATGCCACATGTGGACATAAAGCGCCATATGGGTGAAGGGCAAGCCTCCGAAGGTAAGGAGCGCCATTTGGACTTTGGAGGTTGGATTTGGCCAGAATGGATGATGAACGCCATGTCGCATTTACAGAGCCCTCGTGGTGCCAAGACAGTGAAAACCCCCCACAAGTGACCCCATTCTGGAAACTACACCCCTCAAGGAATCTATCAAGGGGTGCAATGAGGATATGGACCCCTTGATGACGTGCACATTTGTGCTGTGAAAGTGGAAAAATGAAAATTTTCACTTTCACATCACATTTTTCCACATTTGTGCTCGTCACCAGTGGGGTCCATATGCTTACTGCACCCCTTGTTAGATTCCTTAAGGGGTGTAGTTTTCAGAATGGGGTCACTTGTGGGGGGTTTCCAGTGTTTTTGCAGCACAAGGGCTCTGTAAATGCGACGTGACCCTTGAAATCCATTCCAGTGAAATCCAGCTTCCAAAAGCCAATTGACGCTCCTTCCCTTTGGAGGCTCGTCCTGCGCCTGCTTGGCACTTTATGTCCACATGTGGGGTATTTCCGTACTCGGGAGAAACTGCGCTACATGTTTTTTTTTTTTTTTTTTTCCTTTTATCCCTTTGTGAAAATGAAAAATTGAAGGCTAGAACAACGTTTTAGTGTAAAAAATACTTTTGTCTTTTTTCACGCCATATTGTTCGGAAAATCTGTGAAGCACCTGTGGGGTCCAGATGCTCACCGCACCCCTTGTTACATTCCTTGAGGGGTGTAGTTTTCTAAATGGTGTCCCTTTAGGGGTGTTTTTTAGGTTTTGGCACCCCAGAGCCTCTGCCAACCTAAAGTGGTACAGTCAGAAATGACCAAATATACTGGAGCCATTGAAATTCACTGGGCACTCCTTTTTATCTGAGGCTTGTGGTTGCGTCAAATAGCGCTATAGGGCCACATATGGGGTATTTCTATAAACTGCAGAAAAGGGGCAATCAATATTGCGGTGTATTTCTCTGGTAATAGGTTTATAATTATTAAAAATATTGGATTACAATAAAATCTCTGCACAGAAAATTAAAATTTTCAAATTTCTTACACACTTAGCTTTTATTTCTGTGATTCCCCTAAAGGGTTAAAAAACTTTCTGGATGTGCTTTTGCAGAGTTTTGGGGGTTCAGTTTCTGAAATGGGGTGCTTTGTGGGGCTTTCTAACATACAGTCCCCTCAAATACACTTTAAACCTGAACAGGTCCCTAAAAATATCTGATTTTGAAATTTTACTGAAAATTTGGAAATTTGCTGCTAATGTTTTACGCTTTCTATTGTCTAAAAAAAATGAAATATAGTTTAATAAATGCCGCCAACATAAAGTAGATATGTTGCTAATGCTATTTAATATATAATTTATGTGGTATAACCATTTTCTGTATAAGCAGATAAGTTTTAAAGTTGGAAAAATGCATTTTTTCACAATTTTTCACTTTATTTTGGGGTTTTTCATAAAGATTTGTTATAAGTATCGACTCCAGTTTACAAGAAAAATGAAGTACAATATGTCACGAGAAAACAGTCTCAGAATCAGCCAAATAGGTAAAAGCATCCCGAAGTTATTAATGAATAAATTGACACAGGTCATATTCATAAAATTTGCTCCGGTCTTTAAAGCGCAACCCTAAAATATTTTTACAATTTAGTTTTAGTTAGCTTAGGCAATTATAAGAATTTTAGCAATTTAGATTAATTTAAAAAATTGAACCGTTCTTTAAATATATGTAGGTGAACCTCCCCTCAGAGCTGTGTTTTCTTCTGTGCTACTTGTGCAAAACTGTCCTACATTCCTCAAAATCCGTACATTGCCTCAGCAGCAGTTATGTACGGATTGTCAGCAAGTCACATGACAGGCAGTGAGGAGGTGTGTGGCCACTCTCCATGCTATGTGCTCAGACGCTGGGGCACATACCAGGAAGTCATTCTGTCATAAACAGTTGTGTTTCCACACTTCTGGGAGCCGGACCCCTGGCTATGACTAGAATTAAGGGGGGTCTACTGCTGGTAAAATGCTGCAGCATCTTTCCTTCCCATCCCTCACAATGGACTGGACCGGACCTGCTGATCACTGCTGCTGCCAAACACAGAAACACACACAGAAGCATAGCATGAGGAGAGTCCCTTCCTTGTTTCCTCTCACCCTGCACTGGACAGCAGCCCCCTCCACAGCTCAGGTATCTCTCCTCTCCGTTGTTATGCCCCCTCCCCCGATTCCTGCACTTTGCTTCTATGTGCTGTGGTATCTGTACACCGGAGCACACAGTAAGGGCGGGCTCACACTGCGGAATTCTCGTGGACAATGTCTGCGGAATTCCGTCAGCTGTCCGCCCGCACATCTGGGCGCCTTTCCGCCGGCCCCATAGACATTATTCTATGGGCCGGCGTATTTTGCTATACGCTGAAAGAAGTGTCATGTCACTTCTTTTAGCGGATCGCGGAATACGCCGGCCCATAGAATGGTGTCTATGGAGCCGGCGGAAAAGCGTGTGCCCGTGCGGGCGGACAGCTGACGGAATTCCCCCCCTCCCTCCTGGTGCTCTCCCCAGTCCTGTAGTAAGCAGGAGAGCAATGCTGTCTTCCCTCTATGTGCTCCAGTGCCTAAAGTTTATTCAGGCATCAGAGTACATAGAGGGAAGAGTGCTGTGGTCCCCCAGCCCCCACTCCCCTTCACAGTGTCCCACACCTTACTGCTGTGCAGCCCTGTATCTAATCCCTCTGTGTGAGATACCACCTGCAGGGAATGCTGTATCTAATCCCTCTGTGTGAGATACCATCTGCAGGGAATGCTGTATCTAATCCCTCTGTGTGGGATACCACCTGCAGGAAATGCTGTATCTAATCCCTCTATGTGAGATACCACCTGAAGGGAATGCTGTATCTAATCCCTCTGTGTGAGATACCACCTGCAGGGAATGCTGTATCTAATCCCTCTGTGTGAGATACCACCTGCAGGGAATGCTGTATCTAATCCCTCTGTGTGAGATACCATCTGCAGGGAATGCTGTATCTAATCCCTCTGTGTGAGATACCATCTGCAGGGAATGCTGTATCTAATCCCTCTGTGTGAGATACCATCTGCAGGAAATGCTGTATCTAATCCCACTGAGTGCAATACCACCTGCAGGGAATGCTGTATCTAATCCCACTGTGTGCGATACCACCTGCAGGGAATGCTGTATCTAATCCCACTGTCTGCGATACAACCTGCAGGGAATGCTGTATCTAATCCCACTGTGTGTGATACCATCTGCAGGTGGTGCTGTATCTAATTCCACAGTCTAGTGTGTGTGATACCATCAGCTAAGGTGCTGGTCAGCAGCCAGAGGATGGAGGGACCTAGCAAGATGGGAGACATAGGGAGGCCACACCCACTATCTCTCAGCCAGAAGAAAAATTCATTTATTACTCTGAGCCAAACAACTGCGGATATCTCAGCAACCGCACAAGATAGGAACGCAGTTTGGGGCTCTTTTTAAAGAGTGACATGTGGGCTTTTTATTTGAGCGATTTCATTTTTTGGCTGTTTAAATTATAGTTACGCTTTAAGGCCGGTACGTCATAAATCACTGTCACTTAAGGACCCATGACGTACCAGTACGCGGGTCCTTTAAACGGGCGCCGCACGAAATCGCACAGCGTCACGTAGGGGGCAGTTTCCCTTCCCCCCTTTACAACGATCGCTTTGATTGGCCGATGACCTGTCATCAGCCAATCACAGTGATTTGCTTAGTTTCCGGGACCGGACCCCGGCACAGAGCTGTGATTGATGCTGTACAAAACAGCACCAATCACAGCTGTCCCTGGGCATCATCTGCCCGTAGGTGCCGGCCCCCAATCGCCCGTGATTGGCCAGTCACGGGCGATCCATACTACTCCCCTCATCATCACCTTCTCTGCTTGCCGAGAATCAGCAGCAGAGAAGGTGATGATGGGGGTAGTGAGTGGTGTGCCTGACACCCGATGCGGTCCTGCAGTGTGCCGGGTGCCTCCTCCCCCTGTGCTTCCTCTTCCTCCCGGACCCCCACCCATGCGTCCTCAGACACAGGGAGACAGGTAGGAGCAGATTTCCCTGTGCTCTTTCCTCCTCCGCCTCCCCGGTACTTCCTCCTCCCCGTGTGTTACCTGCTCCCCGTTCCGCGCCGCTGACACCCTTCCTGGTGCCCCTGCTGGCAGCAGGGTAGTGGGAGGGTGGGTGTTCGGCCGCCAGCAGGGGCACCAGGAGGGGCGTCAGCGGCGGCGTCAGCGGAACGGGGAGCAGGTAACACACTGGGGAGGAGGAAGTACCGGGGAGGCGGAGGAGGAGAGAGCACAGGGAGATCAGCTCCTAGCTGTCTCCCTGTATCCACCTTCCCTCCCACCCTGCCATCAGCCACCCTCCCTCCCACCCTGCCATCAGCCACCCTCCCTCCCACCCTGCCATCAGCCACCCTCCCTCCCACCCTGCCATCAGCCACCCTCCCTCCCACCCTGCCATCAGCCACCCTCCCTCCCACCCTGCCATCAGCCACCCTCCCTCCAACCCTGCCATCAGCCACCCTCCCTCCCACCCTGCCATCAGCCACCCTCCCTCCCACCCTGCCATCAGCCACCCTCCCTCCCACCCTGCCATCAGCCACCCTCCCTCCCACCCTGCCATCAGCCACCCTCCCTCCCACTCTGCCATCAGCCACCGTCCCTCCCACCCTGCCATCAGCCACCCTCCCTCCCACCCTGCCATCAGCCACCCTCCCTCCCACCCTGCCATCAGCCACCCTCCCTCCCACCCTGCCATCAGCCACCCTCCCTCCCACCCACCCACCCTGCCATCAGCCACCCTCCCTCCCACCCACCCTGCCATCAGCCACCCTCCCTCCCACCCACCCTGCCATCAGCCACCCTCCCTTCCACCCACCCTGCCATCAGCCACCCTCCCTCCCACCCACCCTGCCATCAGCCACCCTCCCTCCCACCCACCCTGCCATCAGTCACCCTCCCTCCCACCCTGCCATCAGTCACCCTCCCTCCCACCCTGCCATCAGTCACCCTCCCTCCCACCCACCCTGCCATCAGCCACCCTCCCTGCCACCCACCCTGCCATCAGCCACCCTCCCTGCCACCCACCCTGCCATCAGCCACCCTCCCTGCCATCAGCCATCCTCCCACTCACCCTGCCATCAGCCATCCTCCCTCCCACCCTGACATCAGCCATCCTCCCTCCCACCCTGCCATCAGCCACCCTCCCTCCCACCCTGCCATCAGCCATCCTCCCTCCCACCCTGCCATCAGCCATCCTCCCTCCCACCCTGCCATCAGCCATCCTCCCTCCCACCCTGCCATCAGCCATCCTCCCTCCCACCCTGCCATCAGCCATCCTCCCTCCCACCCTGCCATCAGCCACCCTCCCTCCCACCCTGCCATCAGCCACCCTCCCATCAGCCACCCTCCCATCAGCCACCCTCCCATCAGCGACCCTCCCCATCAGCATCAGCCACCCTCCCTCCAACCCTGCCATCAGCCTCCCTCCCACCCACCCATCAGCCTCCCTCCCACCCACCCTGCCATCAGCCTCCCACCCACCCACCCTGCCATCAGCCTCCCACCCTGCCATCAGCCTCCCACCGTCCCACCCTGCCATCAGCCTCCCACCCTGCCATCAGCATCCCACCCTCCCACCCTGCCATCCTGCCATCAGCATCCCACCCTCCCACCAGCCTCCCACCCTGCCATCAGCCTCCCACCCTCCCACCCTGCCATCAGCCTCCCACCCTCCCACCCTGCCATCAGCCTCCCACCCTGCCATCAGCCTCCTACCCTTCCCACCCTGCCATCAGCCTCCCACCCTGCCATCAGCCTCCCACCCTCCCACCCTGCCATCAGCCTCCCACCCTCCCACCCTGCCATCAGCCTCCCACCCTCCCACCCTGCCATCAGCCTAACACCCTCCCACCCTGCCATCAGCCTCCCACCCTCCCACCCTGCCATCAGCCTCCCACCCTCCCACCCTGCCATCAGCCTCCCACCCTCCCACCCTGCCATCAGCCTCCCACCCTGCCATCAGCCTCCCACCCTCCCAACCTGCCATCAGCCTCCCACCCTCCCAACCTGCCATCAGCCTCCCACCCTGCCATCAGCCTCCCACCCTCCCACCCTGCCATCAGCCTCCCACCCTCCCACCCTGCCATCAGCCTCCCACCCTCCCACCCTGCCATCAGCCTCCCACCCTCCCACCCTGCCATCAGCCTGCCATCAGAATCCCACTCTCCCACCCTGCCATCAGCCTCCCACCCTTCCCACCCTGCCATCAGCCTCCCACCCTGCCATCAGCCTCCCACCCTTCCCACCCTGTCATCAGCCTCCCACCCTTCCCACCCTGTCATCAGCCTCCCACCCTTCCCACCCTGCCATCAGCCTCCCACCCTTCCCACCCTGCCATCAGCCTCCCACCCTTCCCACCCTTCCCACCCTGCCATCAGCCTCCCACCCTTCCCACCCTGCCATCAGCCTCCCACCCTTCCCACCCTGCCATCAGCCTCCCACCCTTCCCACCCTGCCATCAGCCTCCCACCCTGCCATCAGCCTCCCAGCCTCCCACCCTGCCATCAGCCTCCCACCCTCCCACCCTGCCATCAGCCTCCCACCCTCCCACCCTGCCATCAGCCTCCCACCCTCCCACCCTGCCATCAGCCTCCCACCCTGCCATCAGCCTCCCACCCTCCCTGCCATCACCCTCCCTCCCTCCCTGCTGCAACCCCCAAACACCCTCCCTGCCATCACCCTCCCTGCCGCAACACCCACCCACCCTCCCTGCCATCACCCTCCCTGCCATCACCCTCCCTGTCAAAGGCACACACAAACACACACACACATCCTCCCACCCTCCCACCACCCTGCTGCCAAAGCCACCCACCCACCCTGCCTCGCACCATCCTGCTGCCAAAGCCACCCACCCCCCTCCCTTTTACCACCCTGCTGCCAAGCCACCCACCCTCCCTCCACCCTGCTGCCAAGCCACTTACCCTGCTGCCATGCCAACCACCCTCCTTAGCACCACCCTGCTGCCCAGCCACCCACCCTCCCACCATCTTGCTGCCATCCAACCACCCTCCCTTCCACCACCCTGCTGCCATCCAACCACCATCCCTCCACCACCCTGCTGCCATACAACCACCCTCCCTCCCACCACCCTGCTGCCAGCCTTCCTCACCCTGCTGCCAGTCACCCACTCTGCTGCCAGCCATCATGATACCCACCCACAACCCTCCTGCCACCCATCCTGCTTCCACCTATCCTGCTTCCACCCACCCTCTCTCCTGCCACCCTCCCTGCTGCCACCCACCCTCTTCCTGCTGCCACCCTCTTACCCTCTCCTCTGTCCTGCCACCCTCCCTGCTTCCACCCACCCTCTCTCCTGCCACCCTCCCTGCTTCCACCCACCCTCTCTCCTGCCACCCTCCCTGCTTCCACCCACCCTCTCTCCTGCCACCCACCCTCCTGTCACCCTCCCTGCTTCCACCCACCCTCTCTCCTGCCACCCTCCCTGCTTCCACCCACCCTCTCTCCTGCCACCCTCCCTGCTTCCACCCACCCTGTCTCCTGCCACCCACCCTCCTGCCACCCTCCCTGTTTCCACCCACCCTCTCTCCTGCCACCCTCCCTGCTTCCACCCACCCTCCCTGCTTCCACCCACCCTCTCTCCTGCAACCCTCCCTGCTTCCACCCACCCTCTCTCCTGCCACCCATCCTGCTTCCACCCACCCTCTCTCCTGCCACCCTTCCTGCTGCCACCACCCACCCTCTCCTCTGTCCTGCCACCCTCTCCCCTCTCTGCTGCCACCCTCTTTTCTTACTCTCTCCCCTGCCATCTTCCGTCCTGCCACCCTTATTTTTTCCTGCCCCCATCATCCCCCCTGTGTGCCCCCCAAGTAAAAAAAAAAGTCAAAAACACACAAAATGTAAAAACAGTACATAAAACACACACACACACACGTGTAAAAGCATAACACTTACACACCCCTCTCAGGATGCCTTCACACACACCGGATCTGCTGCGGATTCGCAGCGAAATCCGGATGTGGATCCTGTGTCAGTGCATCCCTATGAGAATGCATACTCGCAGCGAGAATGACATCCCACTGCGTGTATGTAAGTTAACCCCCCCGGCGGCCAGAGCATACATCACCTCCTTCCCGCTCCGACTTGCCTCAGATGTTCTTAGCAGAACGTCCCGCTCAGCCAATCAGTGGCTGCGGCGGGGCAGCTCACTGATTGGCTGCGTGGGATGAGCAGATGCCAGGAGCCGCAAAGCAAGCCAGAGCGGGGAGGAGGCAAAGTATGCTCCGGCCAGCTGGCGTTAACTTACATATAGGCAGAGGGATGTCAATCATAGGGATGCGCTGACACTGGATCCGCAGTGTGCGGATCCGGTATGTGTGAAGGCATCCTAAAGAAATAGAAAAAATGACCCACAGGTTGTTCTCGGCTGAAGAGGCATTCGTCTGGATTGCCTCCGATACTGAGACAACCAGTGAGGGAGAAGAGGAAGATCCCTCGTTCCCTCTTCCTCTTCCTTTTCTTCCTCATCGTCATCACGATTTAGTGATGACAAGCCCCCAAGGCGCTGCCCCAGGACTAGGCCCCAGAAAGCCCCCCAAGCCCCCTCAAGTGACCACCCCCCTTACAAAACACAGATTCCTGAGTTCGTTGGGGTCACTTGTGGGGGGTTTCCTCTGTTTTGGCACCACGGGGGCTCTGAGAGCCCTTCGTCCTCCATTCTGGCCAAATCCAGCTTCCAAAATCCAAATTGCGCTCCTTCCATTGGGAGGCTTTCCGTGCGGTTACTTTGCACTTTGTGTCCCCATGTGGGGTACTCTTGTAATCGGGGGAAATTGCGCTATGTAATTAGGCGTTTATTTTTTCTTTTAACCCCTTGTGAACATGAAAAATTCAAAGTTACACCAACATTTTAGTGTAAAAAATTAAATTTTTCATTTTCACAGCACATTGTTCCACATTTCTGCCTGTCACCAGTGGGGTCCATATGCTCACTATACCCTTGTTACATTCCTTGAGGGGTGTAGTTTCCATAATGGGGTCACTTGTGGGGGGTTTCCAATGTTTTGGCAGCACAGGCACTCTGCGAACCCGACATGGCCTTCGTCCTCCATTCCAGCCTCTAAATGGCGCTCTGTCCCTTTGGTGGCTTGCCCTGTGCCCACATTGCACATTATGTCCACATGTGGAGTATTTTCGTATTCAGGGGAAATTACCCTACACGTTTTGTGTTTATTTTCTCTTTTAACCCCTTGTGGAAATGAAAAAAATCAAGGCTAGACCAACATTTAGTGTAAAAAAAAAATTTAAATTTTTACACTAAATAATTGATCTAGTCTTTCTTTTTTTATTTTAACATGGGGTTAAAAGATAAAAAAAAACAAGAAATGTGTAGAACAATTTCCCCTGAGTACGGAATTACCCCACATGTGGACATAAAGCACCATGCGGGTGCAGGGTAAGCCTCCGAAGGAAGGAGCGCCATTTGGCTAGAATGGATGGTGAATGCCATGTCGCATTTACAAAGGCCCTGTGTTGCCAAGACATTGAAAACCCCCCAAAAGTGACCCCATTATGGAAACTACACCCCTCAAGGAATCTAATAAGGGATGCAGTGAGGATATGGACCCCTTGATGACAGGCACATTTGTGCTGTGAAAATGAAAAAAACAAAAACGTCACATTGTTCCACATTTCTGCCTGTCACCAGTGGGGTCCATATGCTCACTACACCCCTTGTTAGATACCATGAGGGGTGTAGTTTCCAGAATGGGGTCACTTGTGGGGGTTTACCACTGTCCTGGCAGCATAGGGTCTTTGTAAATGCAACATGGCCCTTGAAATCCATTCCATGCCAAATCCAGCCTCCAAAAGCCAAATAGCACTCCTTCCGTTTAGAGGCTCCTCTTGCGGCCGCATGGCGCTTTATGTCCACATGTGGGGTATTGTCGTACTCGGGACAAACTGCTCTACACGTTTTGTGTTTTTTTTCTCTTTTAAACCCTTGTAAAAATGAAAAATTCACGGCTAGACCAATGTTTAAGTGTAAAAAGTTTAATTTTTACACATCATTGATCTAGTTTTTACGTTTCTCATTTGCACAAGGGGTTAAAAGAGAATAAACAAAACAAAACATGTAGAGAAATTTCCCCCGAGTACAGAAATACCCCACATGTGGACTTAAGGCGCTATGCGGCCGCAAGACGAGCCTCTAAAGGGAAGGAGCGCCATTTAGCTCTTTGGGGCTGGATTTGGGTAGAATGGATTTCGATGGCCATGTTGCATTTAAAAACTCCCTGTGCTGCCAAGGCAGTAAAAGCCCCCACAAGTGGCCCCATTCTGGAAAGAACACCCCTCAGGGAATGTAACAAGGGGTGTAGTGACCCCACTGGTGACGGGCACAAATGTGGAACAATGTGGCGTGAAAATGAAATATTACATTTTTTACACTATAATGTTGGTTTAGCCATGAATTTTTCATTTTCACAAGGGGTTTTAAAAGAAAAAAAAAACACATAAAATGTGTAGAGCAATTTCCCCCGAGTCCGTAAACACCCCACAAGTGGACATAAAGCGCCATGTGGGCGCAGGGCTAGCCTCCGAAGGGAAGGAGCGCCATTTGGAT
Source organism: Dendropsophus ebraccatus (assembly GCF_027789765.1). NCBI lineage: Eukaryota > Metazoa > Chordata > Amphibia > Anura > Hylidae > Dendropsophus > Dendropsophus ebraccatus. The sequence goes on from NC_091466.1 coordinate 37,937,706, forward strand.
TTTGGAGGCTGGATTTGGCCAGAATGGATGATCAAGGCCATTTACAGAGCCCTTGTGCTGCCAAGACAATGAAAACCCCCCACAAGTGACCCCATTCTGGAAACTACACCCCTCAAGGAATCTAACAAGGGGTGCAGTGAGGATATGGACCCCTTGATGATGGGCACATTTGTGCCTTGAAAGTGAAAAAATGAAATTTTTCACTTTCACGTCACATTGTTCCTTATTTGTGCGCGTCACCAGTGGGGTCCATATGCTCACTGCACCCCTTGTTATATTCCTTGAGGGGTTTAGTTTTTAGAATGGGGTCACTTGTGGGGGGTTTCCAGTGTTTTGGCAGCATGAGGGCTCTGTAAATGTGACATGACCCTTTAAATCAATTCCAGTGAAATCCAGCTTCCAAAGTCCAATTGGCGCTTCTTCCCTTTGGAGGCTCGTCCTATTTCCATACTTGGGAGAAACTGCGCTACATGTTTTGTGTTTTTTTTTCTTTTATCCCTTTGTGGAAATAAAAAATTGAAGGCTAGAACAACATTTCAGTATAAAAAATTAATTTTTATTTTTTTCACGCCATATTGTTCTGAAAATCTGTGAAGCACCTGTGGAGTCCAAATGCTCACCGCACCCCTTGTTACATTCCTCAAGGGGTGTAGTTTTCTAAATGGTGTCTCTTTAGGGGTGTTTTTTTATGTTTTGGCACCCCAGAGCCTCTGCCAACCTAAAGTGGTGCAGTCAAAAATGACCAAATTTAACGAAGGCGTTGAAATTCACTAGGCGCTCCTTTATATCTGAGGCTTGTGGTTGCGTCAAATAGCGCATTAGGGCCACATGTGGGGTATTTCTATAAACTGCAGAAACGGGGCAATCAGTATTGGGGTGCATTTCTCTGGTAATAGGTATATAATTATGAAAGATATTGGATTACAATAAAATCTCTGCACAGAAAATTAAAATTTTCAAATTTCTTACACACTTAGCTTTTATTTCTGTGACTCGCCTAAAGGGTTAAAAATTTTCTGGATGTGCTTTTGCAGAGTTTGGGGGGGTGCAGTTTCTGAAATGGGGTGCTTTGTGGGGCTTTCTAACATACAGTCCCCCCAAATACACTTTAAACCTGAACAGGTCCCTAAAAATATCTGATTTTGAAATTTTTCAAAAAATTTGGAAATTGCTGCTAATGTTTTACGCTTTCTATTGTCAAAAAAAATGAAAGATAGCTTAATAAATGCCGTCAACAAAAGTAGACATGTTGCTAATGTTATTTAATATATAATTTATGTGGCATAACCATTTTCTGTATAAGCAGAAAAGTTTCAAAGTTGGAAAAATGCATTTTTTCACAATTTTCCACGTTATTTTGGATTTTTTCATATAGATTCGTTATAAGTATCGACTCCAATTTACCAGAAATGTAAAGTACCATATGTCACAATAAAACATTCTCAGAATCAGCCGGATAGGTAAAAGCATCCCGAAGTTATTAATGAGTAAAGTGACACTGGTAATATTCATAAAATTTGCTCCGGTCCTTAAGGCCATTTCAGGCCCGGTCCTTAACCCCTTAGGGACCAAGCCTATTTGAGCCTTAATGACCAGGCTCATTTTTCAAAATCTGACCTGTCTCACTTTATGCGCTTATAGCTCAGTGATGCTTTAACATATGCTAGCGATTCTGAGATTGTTTTTTTTGCAAGATATGATACTTTATATTAGTGCCAAAATTCGGTCACTATCCTTTGTGTTTTTGTGAAAAACATAAAATTATCATGAAAAATTTGAAAAATTTGCACTTTACAAAATTTTTAATTCTCTGCTTCTAAAAAAAGAAAGTCATATCACATAAATTAGTTACTAGGTCACATTACCAATATGTCCTCTTTATTCTGGCATAATTTCGTAAACATATTTTACTTTTTTGGGTGTTACGGGGCTTAGAAATGTATCGGCAAATTATACATTTTTCATGAAATTTCCTAAACTAATTTTTTTTGTGACCAGTTCTTTTTTTAAGAGTGTTTAGGAGGCTTGTATACTTGAAACCCCCATAAATTACCCCATTTTGGAAACTACACACCCTAAGGAATTAATCTAGGGGTACAATGAGCATTTTAACCCTACAGGGGCTGAAGGAAAGTATTCTCAATTAGGCCGGAAAAAAATGGAAAATAGAAATTTTCAAATAATATGTTCGTTCAGATTAAAGTATCTCATTTTCACAAGCAAGAGGAGAGAAAAAGCACCCCAAAATTTGAAAAGCAGGTCCTCCTGAGTACAATGGTACCCCATATGGGGTCGTAAACCACTGTATGGGCACACAGCGAGGCTCAGAAGGGAAGGAGCGCCAATTAGCATTTTCAGTGCAGATTTTGCTGTAGAAGTTTCTGAGCGCCAGGTGCGTTTGCAGTGCCCCTGTAGTGCCAGCAGAGTGAAACCCCCCCATAAGTCAGCCCATTTTGGAACGTTAACCACTCAAAGAAGTCATCTTGCGGTGCAGTGAGCATTTTGACCCCACAGGTATTAGAGGAAAGTATTCAAAATTAGATAGTAAAAATGAAAAACTAGAATTTTTCCAATAATATGTATGTTTAGTTTGAAATTTCTCAATTTCACAAGGAACAGGATAGAAAAGGCACACCAAAATCTATAACGCAGGTTCTTCCGAGTAAAAAAGGTACCCCATATGTGGGCATAAACCACTGTATGGGCACACAGCAGGGCTCAGAAGGAAGGGAGCGCCAATTAGCATTTTCTGTGCAGATTTTGCTGAACAAGTTTCCGAGCGCCAGCTGCGTTTGCAGAGCCCCTGTAGTGTCCGCAGAAGAGAAACCCCCCAAAAGTCACCTCAAAGAAGTCATCTTGGGGTGCAGTGAGCATTTTGACCCCACAGGTATTAAAGTAAAGTATTCAAAATTGGTAAGTAAAAATGAAAAAAAAAAAAAGATTTTTTTCAATAATATGTTTGTTTAGTTTGAAATTTCTCAATTTTACGAGAAACAGGAGAGAAAATACACCATAAAATTTGAAAAGCAGGTTCTCCTGAGTACAACGGTACCTCATATGTGGGCACAAACCACTGTATGGGCACGCAGCAGGGCTCAGAAGGGAAGATCTGGGGGTGTTTACTGGCTATCTGGGGGTGTTTACTGGCTATCTGGGGTGGTAACGGACAATCTGGGGGTGTTTACTGACTATCTAGGGGTGTTTACTGGCTATATGAGGTGGTAACAGACAATCTGGAGGTGTTTACTGCCTATATGGGGTGGTAACGGACAATCTGGGGGTGTTTACTAGCTATCTGAGTTGGTGACGGGCAATCTGGGGGGGGGTCACAGGCAAACTGGGGTGGTGATGGTCAATCTAGAGGAGGAGTGACAGGCAATCTGGGGTGGTTACGGGCAATCTGGGGTGGTTACGGGCAATCTGTAGTGGTTATGGGTAGCCTGTGGCAATCTGGGGTGGTTACAGGCAATCTGGGGGTGTTTACTGGCTATCTGGGGTGGTTACAGGTAATCTAAGTGGTTACAGGTAAACTGGAGTGGTTATGAATAATCTGGGGTGGTTACAGGTAATGTGGGGTGGTTACAGGTAATGTGGGGTGGTAACAGGTAATGTGAGGTGGTTACAGGTAATGCGGGGTGGTTACAGGTAATGCAGAGTGGTTACAGGTAATCTGGGGTGGTTACAGGTAATGCGGGGTGGTTACAGGTAATGCGAGGTGGTTACAGGTAATCCGGGGCACTTGACTTTTTATCCTGTTACCAATGATTTTTGGTGACTGGACAAAAAGTGCCGGCAGCATTTGGAACAAGTAATCAGTGGTATATAGTATATACCGCTGATCACTTGTACCAGGACCACATCGGCTAGTCCCTGATCATTGCCCCATGCTCTCCGCCACCTCTGGTAGTGGAGAGAATGAGAGTTTGATCTTTTTTTAAGGGTACAAACACCCTTGCTGTATCCGCAGCGAGTTTCTGGCTGCATATTCGCAGCGAGACTCGCTGAGGATCCCGGCCATGTGAACTCAATGGCAGACAAATTCACAGCAGGGATGTACATCCCTGCTTCGAGTTTGTCCGCAGCTCACCCCGTTAACTCCCCAGCTGCCGGAGACTATACACCAGCTAATCCCGGCTACGGGGCTCCCGACGTCTTCATGGCCCGTTCAGCCAATCAGTGCTGCAGTGGGGCAGCGCACTGATTGGCTGAGCGGGACGTGCCGGGAATCAGCGAAGGACCAGATGATGTATAGTCGGGACCAGGTGATGTATAGTCTCCGGTGGGGGGTTAACGGGTCGGCCTTTGGACAAACTCGCAGCAGGGATGCAGATGATGTATAGTCGCAGCAGGGATGCAGATGATGTATAGTCGGGACCAGGTGATGTATAGTCTCCGGTGGGGGGTTAATGGGTCGGCCTTTGGACAAACTCGCAGCAGTTACATAGTTAATACGGTTGAAAAAAGATACATGTCCATCAAGTTCAACCAAGGAGGGGATGGATACAGGGAAGGGGGAGGGGTGATAGGTTCTATACATATGCATTTACATTATTTTGGTCTAAGAACTTGTCTAGGCCGGTTTTGAAGCCCTCTACTGTTTTTGCTGTGACCAGATCCTGTGGTAGACTGTTCCACAGATTCACAGTTCTCATGGTAAAGAAGGCTTGTCGCCTCCAGAGATTGAACCTTTTTTTCTCCAGGCGGAGGCAGTGCCCCCTTGTCCTTTGAGGGGGTTTAACCTGGAACATTTTTTCCCCATATTTCTTGTAGGGGCCATTTATATATTTAAATAAATTAATCATATCTCCCCTTAAACGTCTCTTCTCCAGACTAAACAAATGTAATTCTTTTAATCTCTCCTCATAACTAAGATGTTCCATTCCCCTTATTAGTTTAGTTGCCCGTCTTTGTACCCCCTCCAGCTCTAGAACATCCTTTTTATGAATCGGGTTCCAAAACTGGACAGCATACTCCAGATGAGGCCGCACCAAGGCTTTATAGAGCGGTAATATTATATCCCTGTCCCGTGAGTACAACCCTGCTGCGAGTTTATCTGCCATTGAGTACACAGGGCCAGGATCCCCAGCGAGTCTCGCTGCCGATGCGACAAGTGTGTTTGTACCCTAAGGAATTAATCAGTGTGAACACTAAGGTTATTCCGAGGGGGACAGGGGGGGGGACATGTATTCATCTACGCTCACTGTGGATTAACGGTGAGAGGACATGAAAGCATGCAATGCCCGTTACCGGTGGCCACCGTTATACTGGTAATAACGACGATCGTCGGTGGCGATACCACATTTGTATAGATTTTTTTAACTATTACCACCTTAGCACAATAGAAACTATCTTCCTAGCAAAAACTCACAAATACTGTCGCCACATTGCAAGTTCCATAGCATTCTTATCTTTTGCGCGACAGAGCTGGTTTTGGTTTTATTTTTTGCGGGAAGATCTGTAGTTTCTATTGATACCAAGTTTTATATGTATATGACTTTTTGATCTCTTTTATGGCGTATTTTCTAAAGCAGATTGATAAAATACAGCTATTCTGGTACTGTTTTTTATTTATTTTTTTACAGCGTGTGTCGTGCAATATAATTATTGATATCGTTTTATAGATTGGGTCGACGTAGCGATACCAAATATGTAATGTTTTATAGTGTATGGGGAATGTAATACATTTTTATTATTGGGGAGGGGGGGGGGCTGGGTGGATTGTGTTTGGTGCACTTTCTTTTACTTTTTTACACTAGTGTACATTATTGTACACTAGTGTAAGACTTTGATCACATTACACAATACACTGTACTGCTTCTGCAGTACAGTGTATTGTATCATGTGACCATCCTGCTGACAGGATGTCATGCTTGACAGCGGCATTTAACGAGTTAAACTGTCCGGAGCGGAGAATCCTCCACTCCGGGCAGTTACAGGAGGGGGTCAGCAGTCACACTGACCGCTGATCCCCCGCTCTGCTGCCGCCGCCGGGCGTTTAAGGGCGTACGCATCGGAATTAAGCCCATTAGTGGCCGCCGTGAAAAGGGGTTAAGGGGTTAAAGTGTCACTGTCGTTAATAGTCCAGGCGATTTTAAGAAACTTTGTAATTGGGTTTATTAGCCAAATATGCCATTATCTGCATGTAAAAAGCATTTTCCCAGGTCCCCCTCCTCTCCTTTCTGTGATCCACTCCTCAGAATCAGGAAATCTCGACTGTTTTTTCATCAGTCGGATCTGTCTGTTCTATGAAGAGGGGAGGGGGAAGATTAGTGGGCAGCTGAGAGCCAAGAACAAAGGATTGCTCAGGGGGGGAGCTATTCAGAGCCCTAATTAGAGGTCAGAGAGGTCCTTGGTGACTGTCAGAGGAGAGAGCCCTGGATGTGAATGTAAATTAACTCTTTGTTGTTCTGTTTTGCTTCTTTTACATTCTCTCTCCATAGGAAAACAATGAAGACAGGGGGGAGAGCTTCAAACTGCTTTTTCATGATAAAAATTCATTTTTCGGCTAATAAACCCAATTACAAAGTTTCTTAAAATCACCTGTACTATTGATTTATGCTATAAAAATTTTAACAAGAGTGACACTTTAATCACAGAGAACAGTAAACTATCCTGAGTCAGGAAAATCCTTTGTTGTTCATTTTTGAATTATCTCTACTGACTGTCCAACCGGAGATAAAGGAAAAGTGACTTTTGAGAGAGACACAAGGGGCCAAAGAACTGAATAGGGATTTGTGTTTATCTTTTTTCCCTTGGCTATTGAAATTCTACCTACAGGGAACTGCAACTGATTCAGTGACTTGAAAACTCTCTATGAACTGGTGTACTAGGTTTGCTTTGTTATGTGTGAACTGTGAGCTTAGAACTGTTGGTATGGGATACAAAGTAATTTTTTTTCTGAATCAGTCCCATTTTACTCTTTTGGAATGACCTCCAAAAAAAACCCAAAAAAAACAACGGATACATCTAGTAATAGGAAGTCAGGGACAGTAAACAACTCAGGCATTCAGAGAGGTAAGGGAGGAAATATCAAGATGGATAAGTTTTTGGAATCCCCTTCAGTCTCTGAAAGTAAAAAAGGGAGACTCTTGTGAAACTACACTAGAAGAAGAACTAGAAGTTACTGTAAGTGAAGATCTAGGTGAGGGAGGAGGTTTTATAAACGAAATGCTACAGCAGACTGAAAAGAGATCTGAGGTGATGGACAAAATTCTAACTATGATCCAGAAACTAGATTTGTCAGTAGCTGAAGTATTAGAGAAGAGGTGTCCCTCATACGTGCAGATACGGGGAAATTCGGGAAAGAATAACCGAGGTTGAACAGTGGGTCTCTAAGATAGAGGATAGCCAAGAGAAGGTTGTTAAAGACATAAAAAATCTGAAAGCTACGGTAGACCAAAATCAAAGAAGGATAACAGATACGGAGGATAGGGCAAGAAGAGACAATCTGAAAATTGCGGTTTTCCCGGAGGGAAGTGAAGGAAGGGACTGTGTGGACTTTATCTATAAATGGCTGACAACCACATTTGGAGCAGAAAAGGCTTCCCTTTAGAGAACGACCGCCAGGTTCCCCTCCTAGTCCTATTTTGATCAAGGTTTTTTTTACCGAGATCATGATACCATCCTTGATTTGAATAGAAGGAGATTTGAAATTATATACAATAATTCTCCTATAAGTATTTATCCAGATTTTTCTCAATCAACGAGTAGGATGAGAGCGAGTTTTGGTGATGTTAAAAAAAGGCTCCGGGTCACAGGGGTGCAATATTCACTCATGTTTCCAGCAAGTTAAGAGTAATTTATGATGGTTCCACACATTTTTTTGAAAATTCGCGTAATGCGGTTCTCTGGTTAGATGACAAAGGTCTTTAGGTAACCATAAGTCATTACAATATTGTATGGTGTGGATTGGTGGGGGAAGGAGAGGGGCAGACATGACAAGTGAAGTAGCGTAGAGACTTTAGGCGAAAATGAGGGACATATACTTGCTTGGGGTTTTTTTTTCCCCCTTTTCTTTTTTTGGGGTGGGGGGAGGGGGCTCTTTTCTCTTCTTCTCTCTCTGTCTTCCTCTCTCTCCTTCTCTCCTCTCTTCCTCTGTTGCCTCCTCTTCTTTCCTCGCCTCTCTGTTGTATCTCTGGGATGGGATCTACAACTATAGAATAAACTGCAAGAGAGATGCTTGTTTGGCAGATATGTGCTCCTTGGAAAACAACTTTTTGCTATATAAATGGTGAAGGGCCCTAAGATTGTATCTTGGAATATTAGGGGTTAGGGGATCCTATGAAAAAGATATGCCATACTTAAGCGTATTCAGGAATTTCAGCCAGCTATAATCTGCCTCCAGAAGACCCACTTAACCAAAGATACTCTACATTTATTACAGAAGAGATGGGTTCTGGAGGGGTATCATGCGACTTGGTCTAGTTATTCTAGGGGGATTAGTATCCTGCTTCCTAGAAATTTAGGGATTAGGGTGATCCATAATGTTCTGGATAAGGAAGGAGATGGAGTTGGTTTTGGTCTCGGTATATTTCCCACTGCCGTTTTCACGTAATTTGTTTTTGGAAATAGAGCAGGTTCTCAGTAAGATGGGAGAAGGCCCTAAACTCTGGATGGGTGATTTCAATATAGTTATTGAGGAGGGGAAGGATAGAAGGCGGATGGGAGATATGCCTGGCTCAAGATCAATGTCAGGATTTGGTAAACTGATCTTAGAATTAGGGTGGAGAGATATATGGGGGATACATAGACCTGATTCTCCTGGCTATACTTGTACCAACAAAACCCATAAAACGCTATCGATAATCGACATGGCATTGGGCAATGACAAAAGTTTAGAGAGAATAAGTACTAATAAGATCGGTAAGGGGTGTTTTTCTGACCATGTTTCTCTAGTGCTAGAGATGGCCCCTTTGAATATACCCATTGACAGGTCAATAAGGATAAATCCAGTGTGGTTAAAGATCATAGATCTGGATTTGGAGAAAGAATCAGAGGAATTCTTTAAACTGAATATACACTCTGCCTGGAAGGCAACAGTCAGGGGACTGTTACAACATTGTGCCATCCAAGAGGAAGGCGAGAAAAAGAGAAGATGAAATTCTGTAGGAAGTTAGCCATAAAGAGGGGATATATATGAGTAACCCTAGTATTGAGACATGGGATGAGTGGATGGCAGGGAAGGGAAAGCTAGAAAGATTTATCCTGAGTAAGAGCGAAGTCAAGAGGATGCTTGAATGTGCGAGGGCAAAGGTGGAAGTAGATGGCCTGGGTCAGTATTTGGCTAGGATAATCCGAAGCAATAATAACAAGGAGAATATAGGGGTCGGAAATTATTACTTCTTATGTTAAGATTAGAGAATAATTTATGCAATATTATAAGGATTTGTACGTATCAAGAACACACCATACAGAAGAGGAGATCGATCAATATCTGAGCAATTTTCCGATTAAAAAGCTATCAGAAGAGCAAAGGAACACTTTAGATGCTCCACTCACAGTAAAGGAATTGGAAAGAGCACTAGGGGGGGTTTCCGGAGGTAGAGCATCGGGTTCCGATGGTCTGCCTGTCGAAATCTATAAAAGGGCCCAGGATACATTACTAAAAGAACTTTTAAATGTTATTAATTATTCATATGAAATCAGAGATATCCCCAACTCATCCCCAAGCGGTTATTATTATTATTTTGAAGGAGCGAAAAGACTTATCGACTCCTAGCTCCTACCCCCCGATTTTGCAGATAAATAGCGATATTAAAATTGTAGCTAAGGGCCCTATTCCACAGGAGCGATAATCTGCCGATTCGGCCCAATTCGGCCGATTTTTGCTCGGTGGAATAGAGAGAACGATCAGCCGATGATCATGTCATCGGCTGATCGTTCATTTAGGTTCAGACCTAAAATCATCGTTCGCCACCAGCGCATCGCTACGGTTGAATAGCAGTGAGCGGCTAAAGCTAAATATTGACCCACTTTTAGATAAACTCTGTAATAAAATCAAGACCTGGAATGGGCTTCCCCTGAGTGTCGCTTCTAGAATCAGCTTGGTTAAAATGGTATTATTACCTCAGCTTCTCTATATAATGGCTCACAGCCCACTCTTGTTGGGTAGAGAGTATTGGATCCAGATTAAGAGACTCTGTAATATTCTTATTTGGAAAAACAAGGTAGTGAGGATTGCCTATGAGACATGGTGCTTGCCGAATAATAGAGGTGGTATGAATCTTCCCATATTTGAGTTGTATTTATTGTCAAAGGTGAGAGCTTTGACTTTACTGGATATTGGAAATCCAGACAATCTGTGTGGCATCCAGATTTACCAGCTATTTTGGAGTCTGGAGGTCACTTAGACAAAAGTAATCCCCTAAATTTCTTAGCACATAGGGTATGGGCGGTTGTTAAATCAAAATTAGGCTTATCTCAGTGTAATCAATATACCCCAATATGGGAGAATACATTTTTGGTTCAGTTAAAAAAAAAAAATCAGGATTTTAATTTTTGAGCTAGTAAGGGTGTGATTAGAATTGGGGATTTATTTGATATACAAGGGAACACAAAAAAATTTGAAGTATTGAGTTCTGAATTTGGTTTACGATCTTTTGATTATTATAGATATATTCAGGTAGTGTATGCGAAAGAAATGACATGTAATAATATTTATTTAAGGCACAAAAGCACAGAATTGATATAGTAAGAATGTGTTACACAAAGAGAAGATTAATTGGGAAAATATATAAAATAATTTAGGGGAATAATTATGTAGAAGAGAGAAAGCACTTTAGAGAGAAATGGAGGGAAGAATTGGGAGGAGAGGAAATTAACTGAGATTTTTTTTTTTAAATATTAATAGAAGAAGCACTAGAATCAATCACAAGATTACACAGTATTTTTAATTTATAGAGTGCACTAGAATGCACTAATTTATAGAGTGCCCTAGTAGATTATATAAAATGAGATTGAGGGAAACTGATAGATGTATGAAATGTAATCAGGAGGGTGGAGGTTTAGTTCACCTACTATGGAGATGTCTCAAATTACACAGGTTTTGGGCTTCTGTTATATCCCAATTAGAGAATAGGGTACAAACAACTATTAGAGAAGATATAAAGACATGTGTATTGGGGGATCTGTCTAATATTCACCTGGATTCAGGGGTTAAAGGGGTAATATTGAAAGCATTGTTTGCAGCTAAAAATTGTATTCTTAAAAAATCAATTAGCCCACCTGTGGTAGAAGAATGGGAAACGGAGATGTCAGGGATACTAGCAATGGAATATTATAGAGCATTGAAAAAGAACAATATGTTGAAATTCCGTAAAACGTGGTCCATCTGGCCAAATTGGAGGGAGGTAGGGATATGAGGGGGCGGGGTGATGGAGAGAGAGAGAGGGGAGGTTTTTTTTTTTTTTTTTTTAGAAGGGGAATGAGCAAGGAATGGGATAGGGAGGGCTTGCTAGGGGGATCTTTATTAGTCATATATAGAGAATTGCAGATCCCTTAAGGGGTATTGGGTGATTTGACCAGAAGGAAAATCTATTGGAAGGAATGGACGAAATAAAGATTGCCATGAAAATGTAAGCGATGGGGTTATCTCCTGGGCGTCACAGGCAAATAATTTATATATATGTGAAGCGGGTGCTGGGGGGGGGGGGGGGGGTGGTTGGGGGTGGGGCTGGACTCTGAGGTTCCTTGGCCTTGCTGGACAGGTTAAGTCCTCCTGTCTTATTTTCTATCTGCAATTATTGTAGTAAGTTATTTAGGTTTAAAAAGGCGGAGCATAAACGACAGCTTGTGATGAGATATTGTGTGGTTGATTGAGAGAGCTGGGGCTGGTACAAGTGGTTTAGTGTGGGGTTCTCGCACCACCACTGTAACAAATACCAGTAAGATGCCCTGGGTCTTCATTATAGATGAGGGCTGGGGTATAAGAATGTATGAATAACTTTCCTTCCCGGGAGGATGAGCTCTGACGGGGTCCACTTTCTCGGAAAGAAGGAAGATTGGGGTAAAAGGAGTTGATGGTGAACACAAGTACGATATCAAGTGTTGTATCTCCAACATATGCCTTGTAGATGGATCATTACTTTATTTGTATTGATTTATGGATGGATATTGGAGATTAAGAAAATGGAGATCTGGGGGACCGTCCAGCTTGGGGGGCTGAGGATCGGGGGGTCTGGGTCTCGTGTCCTCTGCAGCTTCCCTGGATGCCTTATGTTTAAGAGGCGCCAATTCTTGTTGTTTTTTTCTTACCCTTTGAGAAGAGGAAATGTGACTCATCGTAAGCTAATTCTTTTCTTTGTGTATGAATATGGAATATATAAGGGTAAAATAATGTATGACTAAGGGGTCTATGGTAAGGGAGAAAATTTTTATTGTTGTTTAGATGAATTTTGTAATAAAGATATTTAAAAAAAATAAAATAAATAAATAAATATAGCACTTTACTGAAGGAAGATTCAAGTTTAACAGTACACGTGATACAGTACAGCAAATCTTTGATTTACAATGCATTTGTATGTTTATATACAGTTGTGCTTAAAATGCATACCCTGGCAAAATTTTAGCTTTCTTTCAGAGAATATGAATGATAACACTTTCTTTTTGACTCATGGTTAGTGGTCGGGTGAAGCCATTTATTGTCAAACAACTGTGTTTTCTCTTTTTAAATCATAATGAAAACCAAAAACATCCAAATGACCCTGATCAAAAGTTTACATAACCCAGTTCTTAGTACTGTATATTGCCCCCTCTAACATCAATGACAGCTTGAAGTATTTTGTGATAATTGTGGTTGACTCTCTTCTTGTGGTTGACTCCCATTCTTCTTTCCTGTAAATTCTAAAATTTTCATTTTTTTTTTTTTACATTTTTTTTGTATATCAAAATAAAGTACATTTATTAAAAATAATTTTATTGTTATTTAGAAATTTTGGAGGGTTGTAGGTGTAAAGATTACAGTGTACAGCAGTGTATACACTCACCAGCCACTTTATTAGGTACACCTGTCCAACTGCACGTTACCACTTAATTTCTAATCAGCCAATCACATGGTATGGTGCATTTAGGCATGTAGACATGGTCAAGACAATCTCCTGCAGTTCAAACCGAGCATCAGTATGGGGAAGAAAGGTGATTTGAGTGCCTTTGAACGTGGCATGGTTGTTGGTGCCAGAAGGGCTGGTCTGAGTATTTCAGAAACTGCTGATCTACTGGGATTTTCACGCACAACCATCTCTAGGGTTTACAGAGAATGGTCCGAAAAAGAAAAAACATCCAGTGAGCGGCAGTTCTGTGGGCGGAAATGCCTTGTTGATGCCAGAGGTCAGAGGAGAATGGGCAGACTGGTTCGAGCTGATAGAAAGGCAACAGTGACTCAAATAGCCAACCGTTACAACCAAGATAGACAGAAGAGCATCTCTGAACGCACAGTACGTCGAACTTTGAGGCAGATGGGCTACAGCAGCAGAAGACCACACCGGGTGCCACTCCTTTCAGCTAAGAACAGGAAACTGAGGCTACAATTTGCACAAGCTCATCGAAATTGGACAGTAGAAGATTGGAAAAACGTTGCCTGGTCTGATGAGTCTCGATTTCTGCTGCGACATTTGGATGGTAGGGTCAGAATTTGGCGTCAACAACATGAAAGCATGGATCCATACTGCCTTGTGTCAATGGTTCAGGCTGGTGGTGGTGGTGTCATGGTGTGGGGAATATTTTCTTGGCACTCTTTGGGCCCCTTGGTACCAATTGAACATCGTTGCAACACCACAGCCTACCTGAGTATTGTTGCTGACCATGTCCATCCCTTTATGACCACAATGTACCCAACAGCTGATGGCTACTTTCAGCAGGATAATGCGCCATGTCATAAAGCTCAAATCATCTCAGACTGGTTTCTTGAACATGACAATGAGTTCACTGTACTCCAATGGCCTCCACAGTCACCAGATCTCAATCCAATAGAACATCTTTGGGATGTGGTGGAACGGGAGATTCGCATCATGGATGTGCAGCCGACAAATCTGCGGCAACTGTGTGATGCCATCATGTCAATATGGACCAAAATCTCAGGAATGCTTCCAGCACCTTGTTGAATCTATGCCACGAAGAATTGAGGCAGTTCTGAAGGCAAAATGGGGTCCAACCCGTTACTAGCATGGTGTACCTAATAAAGTGGCCGGTGAGTGTAGATAAGACTGGCTAGGTCACTCCTGGACCTTGAAATTCTTCTTAAAGAGCCACTACTTAGCTGCCCTAGCTGTGTGTTTCAGGTCATTGTCATGCTGAAAGACCCCCCCACCCCCCATGCATTATGGTTGGGACTGTATTCTAGAAGTTGTACTCATCCTTCTTCCTCCCAAACATGGTGTGTGGAGTTGATACCAAAAAGTTCTATTCTGGTCTCATTTGACCATGTGACCTTCTCCCGTGCCTCCTCTGGATCATCTAGATGGCCATTGGTGGACTTCAAATGGGCTTGAACATGTGCTGGTGTGAGCAGGGGGACCTGGTGTGCCCAGCAGTATCCATAGCCTAGTGCATTACTAACAGTAATCTTTGAGACTTTGGTCCCAGCTTTCTTTAGATCATTGACCAGTCCTCCTTGTTTAGTTCTGGGCTGATCCCTGACCTTTTTTTTAGAATCACCCTTGAGGCAAGATCTTGCACGGAGCCCCAGACTGAGGAAGATTGACAGTCAACTTGTGTTTATTCCATTTTCTAATAATTGCACGAACACATGTTGCCTTCTTACCAAGCTTCTTGCTTGTTGTGTCCTGTAGATCATCCCAGCCTTATGCAGGTCTATAATTTTGTCCCTGGTGTTCTTAGACATCTCTTTTGTCTTGGCCATGGTTGGAGAGGTTGTAGTGTGATTGAGTGTATGGACAGGTGTTTTGTCAGAGATGAGGGAAACAAACTTCTTAAACCCTGGTTTGTTGTGAACTTTCAAAAGATTTGGCTTATTAATTTTTGGCCAAATTCAATATAGTTTTAAGATGTTTTAGGACAGTGGCATGAGCATGGGATTTTCCCTAATCGCTTTTATTAGTGTTCAAAGCTCAAAGTCTCTCCTATTCATGGCTACTGCCCTTTAATATAGCGTAGCAGGTTTGTCCAAAGCACGGGAAGAAGCAAGACCTGCCTCTCCTCAAGGGGAACAAAAGTTTACTAAGCCCGGAACAAAACTTCTCTACTAACTGCCAATCGGGGTCTGAAGTTTACTGCTGGGACATCTGGAGTCCACACAGCGTTGCCATTTTAGGGGAGCCTGATGCTCCAATAGGAAACCGTGGCCCTGCCTTAATGGGAGGAGAGAGAGTTTATCATAAGCAGTTAGCATGGCAAGCATAGAGCAGCACCGTGAGGGAGCTCCCGCACAAGGCACACCCGACGCGCCTGGGACTATTCCAGCCATCTTAAGTGAGGCGTGTAATTTTTCCTCCAGCTTCTCTACCCAAATCAGGGCCGTATAATAATAAATCCAGTCAAAAACATGTTTTACTGCTTAATAACTCATTGTTGCAAAAGAATGCTATAAGTACAAAGAATCCATTCACAGATAATACACAAAATGGATCACCACAGTGCTCAAGACAGGCAGGTCCTGTCTTTACACTGCAGTGCTTTTAGGCAGGCAAAGTCATAAGGAGACTCCCACTCTCCAGGGAACAGGATGGTGATGTCAGACACCGCTACATTTTGGGGTCCTCCCCTTTCTCAAGTGATCACTTGGGGCGACTTGGGACGACTTGAAGCATGAACTTGGGGCAAGTGGAGGCATCGTCCTTAACATCTAAGCAACCAGCTTAGAGGCCGACCACTGTCATGCTGATGCCCCCGGAAGCATTCATAATCTCGCAATGGCTGTTTGGGGACGAGGAATGGCTGAAATCTGTACAGCTCCCTAAGCCCAACCCTAAAAGTACAGGCATCTCAAGTGACTTTTCCTCCAGCCCTGAAACCCACAGCAGGGCCGTGGAACTGATGGTACAAGGGGATGCATCTGCCTTAACATCTGAGCAACCCGCTATGAGGCTGTCCACACTCATGCTGAGGCCCCCAAGGATGCTAAACTAAAATGTTATATGGCACTTGCGCTTTGTTGCAGCATTTTCTGTTTTTGGCCCCCAAGCATGCATCATTCCCCAATGGCTTTTTGGGGACGAGGAATGGCTCAAATCTGTACAGCTCCCTAAGCCAAACCCTGTGGGGCCAGACAGGAACCATCAAAGCTGTTTCAAGACAATAAAAAAAGCAGGAGTGGGATGTGAGAAGACGAATGTTAACACTGTGCCATGCTAAGCTCCTTCTTAAGGGTATGTCTACACTAAGGAATCTGGACAGATCATCCGCAGCAGATTCTGCAGCTAGCTTCCCCTCGCGCCCGCATGCATCTTAGCTGTTGACTCTCTTCTATGGTCAGGCAGATTCCGCCGTCTGCCCGAAGAATGAACAGCACAGATGAAGAGTGAAGCTAGAGCCCTCCTGTTTTGTAAATAATGTATATATTCTAATACTTGATGGTATTTTATTGCATTCATGCTATATATTTCATTTTAGTGGTTTATAAGCACTTGTGTATGTATATATGAAATACACTTTGATAGGTATATTATTAACCCCGTGCAAAATCACGTACTGGCAAATCCTAATCTGTCAGCCCTTCTGGCAGATGGATTTGCCGGTACATGACTGGGCCTGTGTCATCCCTGAGGGAACCTGGCTGTCAGTGATAGCTGGGCACCCATGGCAAGTGTAAGATTTCTCCTCTCTTCAAATCCATTTCTGGCTTTGGCTTTAAAAATCTGTCAGATAAATCTGTCTGTATAAATGCTTTATAAGGCTGAACCTTGACAGCTTTGCATTACAGGTACATTGCATTGCAGTGCATATCATCACTGAAATGCAGTATGCCTGCAATAAGGCTATAATGAAGTCTCCATGGTGGGACAATAAAATAAAGGTAAAAAAAAATTAAGTAAATTACACACAATCCCCCGTATCCCCCAATACAATAATAAGTGTAGAAAAAAAATAAAAAGTACACATGTTTAGTATTGCCACGTCCATATTGATACTGGCAATAAAATGATCACATGTTTAAACTAATATATGAAAGAAAAAAGCAATAAGCGCTGCATGTGCAGGAAAATTAACTCTGAGGGAGCCACAAACACAAGTACATAGTATGCACGCTCACCTGGTGTGGTCGTACTGAATTAGGCACAACACTATTCAGAGCTTGAAATTGCAGTGGGATTGCAGCCCGCCACCTTCCGGTAACTCAGCCAGGAGTTCCGTCAGCAAAATTAGCACAAAGAAAAAGGGATAAAAGCGGTGGCTTCCTTGGCGCAATCCGTCTGGACCAGGAGTCTGATGTCTGGATCACTGGGTCTCCTCAATGTTACCGGACACTGACTCCATGTTCTGGTGAAAGAAGTTCTTTATTTACATTCAGCTACGCGTTTCGAGGAGGCCACCCTCCTCTTCATCAGGCATGTGACATAAGGTGCTGGTGTGCATTTCATAATGAAGTTCAATAGGGTGACCTGGAAGTGATCTCACTGGGTGCTTGAACCCGTGACATCATAGGTCAGCATGCAATTGAATTGAAACAACAATTTTAGTTCATACATATAAAAACAGAATTTGATTCAAATATAAATAAAATGCAATAGAAAGATATCTGATAAAATGCTATAGATACTATAAAAGGTTTACATTAAATCTGTAATTTAAAAAATAAAAACATTTGGTGTTTGTATCTTTACCTAGGAGTAAATGGATGCCTAGCCCTACATCCACAGGCAAGCTGTGGAGCAGGGGAATGAACATGACTCTGGAACAAAAAAAGACACTGATCCTCTATAAGATCAAATCCCCACAGGGGCAGGTTGTAGGAGTCAAGTTTTTGAAACTAAGTTTAACTACTTGTCAAAATGCTCAAGCATAGGGTAAATGATAATAATAATTTTTATATGGTTACATTTTGAGGAAAGTATATAAATAAATAAAATGCATATTGTAAATATTAAGTCTACCTATAAATATGATCAAAACTCCACTGCAAGATACCAAAATAAGCTATGGACTCAGTGGTAGGTTGTCCAGCTCTATAACACACTGACCCAGGTTCCAATTCCTGGAACCAAGATTTGTCTTGCTGTTTGGAAGGGCAAGTAAAAAAGCCTGGCAGACAGAGACTCAAAGCAGCAACACAACACTCAAAGAGCAACACACAGCTATACAGGAGAAAAATACGAACAATGACCATATCAAACAGACAGGCATTGTGAATGCTATGTCAATCTTACACTATTAGTTCAGTGGCTTCATTTAGGCCCATAGGTTGTAATGTCTGCAATTGTAAAATCCCAAACATTTCCCTTTTTATAGTATCTATAGCATTTTATTTATATTTGAATCAAATTCAGTTTTTATATGTATGAACTAAAATTGTTGTTTCAATTCAATTGCATGCTGACCTATGATGTCACGGGTTCAAGCACCCAGTGAGATCACTTCCAGGTCACCCTATTGAACTTCATTATAAAATGCACACCAGCACCTTATGTCACATGCCTGCTGAAAAGGAGGGTGGCCTCCTCGAAACGCGTAGCTGAATGTAAATAAAGAACTTCTTTCACCAGAACATGGAGTCAGTGTCCGGTAACATTGAGGAGACCCAGTGATCCAGACATCAGACTCCTGGTCCAGACGGATTGCGCCAAGGAAGCCACCGCTTTTATCCCTTTTTCTTTGTGCAAACACATGTTTAAACTCACACTCTGACAGCAGAAAACTTAAAATAAGTGCAAATTTTTATTATTTTTTCATGAAAAATGTCTGTTTTACTCTGCACCAACATCAAAGGTTTCTCCATCAATACCTCTGGCAGCAGTAATAGGGAGTTCCACAATTAACCACCGAGGTACAGTCCCCTCTTAACTTCTACGGCAGACACCCAGAGGTAAAAGGATAGAGAGATAATTCAGAGGACGGCCCATGAAAAGACCTCTCTGTTGCGTCATTTCTTACTCACATAATCTAGTCTGCTATTGCTTTCACCTCCAGGTCTCTGTGCTGTAAGCCCCTATGGGTCTAAAAAAAAGTGCCAGTGCAGGTGCTGCCATTTCTGGATGTTTGTTCTAGGCCCCTCTGGGTAAAATAGATCTTTACTCTTAGCTCTTAACTCTTAACTCCTTAAAGATTGAGCCAATTTTCATTTTTGCGCTTTTGTTTTTACCTCCTTGTGTTTAAAAGGCCATAGCGCTTGCATATTTTCACCTGCAGACCCACATGAGCCCTCATTTTTTGTGACACCAATTATACCAATTATCCAAACCACAAACGTTTATACATTAAGTATCTTCCATCTTTCTTCCTGAACATTGTCCTCTCCGATTCTCTCTCTGCCATTTATTACTGTTACAAAAACATTCAGTTGGTCTTTCATTAGTCTACTCCTATACTCAATTACCATAACACTTTACTACCGGAGAGTGTTTCGGAGGCCCCCCCACTCCCTTAAGTATCTCTTACTAGTTATTTACCAGTGATATAACTTAAGCAGCCCCAGAAGAATAAAAGATGGAGCACAGAAGAGAAGAACCCTCCTTTAATGAGAACATCCTATCCCCATGAGTTGGGCCGGAGGACGGAAGGACACGGACCCACAGGGTAGTAAGGCCGAGCCAGGTCACTATTCTACCACTAGGTACCCTTAGTCGCTTGAAATATATATTGTAGGAGCTATTAAACTAAAGAACAACAAATACATATGCACATATATATAAGGGATCTTTCACTCTGAGGCAGAAGTACATATATAATGAACCACTAAACCCCGTTGTCACACTCCAGTTTGTCATTATAAACCTTAACTGATAACAATAATACTAAACACCCACACTCAGGGGCATCACTTCAAGCCCAGATCCATATATAATGAACCAGCAGCTCTCCGTATCACCCCTATTGTGCTTTAACCGAAAATTATAAATAGTATTAAAACTTACTCATTATCTAAACTTCTTAGGTAATCAAGCATCCTACGTCCAAGGCTCATCACATAGTGCTTAGCTCGACCCCATGCCTCCAGCTAGGCCACTACCACCCTGTCCTCCTTCCCCCCAAAGTGGGCCAGATCTCTCCTATATCCCCTATCTAATCATTATGCTCTTTCAGGGGTCTCCGATCCAGTCTCCAGTTTACAATCACCAAATCCTTAAAGTGTCACTGTCGTGAATTTTTTTTTTTGCAGAAATCAATAGTCCAGGCGATTTTAAGAAACTTTGTAATTGGGTTTATTATCCGAAAAATGCATTTTTATCATGAAAAAGCAGTTTGAAGCTCTCCCCCCTGTCTTCATTGTTCTCCTATGGAGAGAGCTAAAGAAAAGACCAAAACAGGACAACAAAGAGTTAATCTACAAATCCCTCACGGGATATCTCCTGTGACAGTCACCAGTGACCTGTCTGAGCTCGGATTACAGCTGTCACCCAGCTCCGTGCCTGTAATCCTCTGTTATCTGCTTTCTGCTGCCGGCTAACTCCCTCCTTCCTCCTCCCCCCTCCCCTCTCCCTAGAACAGACAGGGTACGTCTCCTGCAACAAGTCACAATTTTCAGATTTTTCAGAGTGGATGAAAAAGAGGAAGGAGGGGGGGACCTGGGAAAAGGCTTTTTTACATGCAGATAATGGCAGATTTGGCTAATAAACCCAATTACAAAGTTTCTTAAAATCGCCTGGACTATTGATTTCTGCAAAAAAAAAAAATACGACAGTGACGCTTTAAATGTTTTACCTCCTTTCAAAAAAAAAAAAAAAATAATAATAATAATAATAATTAAATATATAAATGATTTTTTTTAATAATAATTTGTTTTAAAAAATTATCTTGCCCTCACTCCCTCCCACTCCCTCACCTCCACCCTCTCCCCCTATTCATCACTTATATCAATGCCCTCCTCGTTCATCCATACACCCCTTGTTTTTTTAAATTCCTGAACTCTCTTTTGTTTGCTTCTATCTGTTCAGCAATTATAACTCTATACATCTCCCTTCTCCACTCCCCTACTACCAAGGGCTCTGGTGACTTCCACTTCCGTAGGATGCACAACCTTGCTGCAAAAAGAGCTTTATGCAATACCTTTTCTTTTTTTAACAGAACATTCTAATTTTGATAAATCAGATAGCAAATATAGTTCGGATCTTCAACAATCTCAATCTCTAGTTTGTCTTCTATCACACTTTTAATATTACTCCAATATTGTTGTAGTTTTGGGCATCTCAACAAGTGTAACAAATCCCGGTAAAAGGGCCCTTAGGGGAGGAGCGGGCAGCATGAGGCGGGGTTGAGACACGCCTCTTCCGGAGTCTCTCAGAGTATCCTGGAACACCTCGTATCCTGGTGATCCTGAGGCTGGATGGAAAGCCAGCAGCCGTCCTCCGGTGAGATGATTTGAGTGCCGGACGGTTCTCTGGCTAGACTGGAGCAAGCTCCAACAGAGGAAGCGGAGAGGGGAGCGGTGACGCACGGACCATGTGGCAGTCGCCGAGACCAGCAAAGATCAGTCGGGAACACCTAAGACCAGCGCGTAGCTCTTGGACCAGGTCTGCAGATCGTTCTAGCGCGGAGAGGTGGACGGTTTGAGTGCCTGAACCAGGGCAGCTCTGTATTGGTCGGTGTATCGGACCCTCGGCAGCACGGTTCCCAAATATGGGCAGCGACAGAAGCGGAGGAGGCTGGTGAGAGGAGTCTCAGCTGAAGGTCGGTAGAAGGCTAAGTCCCGGGACACGCTTCTCAGAAGGAGGGTAACATTGTGACTAGTAGTATGCTGATGTACTGTTGGAGCGGCAGTGAATAGAGCCGCAGGCCAGTAGCTGCAAACTCTGGAGTGATATATTAACATTATACTAATCCTTTGGTTTATTGTCTGTGAAACATTATGAGATTTAGCAATTTGTTCCTGAGAACGGAGCGGGCTCAAGGATTGCCCGTGTGAGACTTACTCTTCAGCTAAACCGGAGTGAGCGTGTTAACCTGGCTACTTCCAACAGGCTAATTGGCATATTGTCCTTAATAGTAGGCTGATGTACTGTTGGAGTGGCACTGAATAGAGCGGACGGCAGGCCAGTAGCTGTAAACGCCGGAGTGATACTTTAACATCATACTAATCCTTCTGTTTAGCTACTGTGAAAGATTATGAGCTACATTGACTTTGCTCCTGCAAACGGAGTGGGCTCAAGGACTGACGGGAAGACTTATTTTTCATCTAAGCCGGTGTGAACTTGTTCTGTGAATAGTACTAACTTAGCTACATCCAGCAGGCTAACTGGCATATTCAGTATATGGTAGCTGGGCTAACTGTGCTTGCAGTGGAGAGGTCAAAGGATAATTATTAATACTAAATTGTCTGTAAGGGTTGTCTGGGAGTACTGGTATCTGGTAGTCAGATATCGACAGCTTGGAAGCGGCTGGAGAGAGAAGGCCCCCTGGTCCCGGAAACAGAGAAATTACGGTGCTGGATGATTTTTGCTGGAGGCCATAACGCTATATGTGTCAATTGAGATTTTTTTTTAGTATATAGACCATTGAAGCTGGATATTATTGGAAGCTGTTGGAGGTCGGGTCTAACAATATACTAACAAATTAACTTTACAGGTGGAGTCCTGGTTATATTGCCCCCTTGCTGGATACTGAAAGTATTTCAACGTGTGGACATTTGAATGTATCTGTTTATTGAAATCTAACATTTGGTAAACGCGGCTGTAAGGGCGATGGAATTGATGAGAATATTTATAAAATGCCGCCAAAAATCGATAAATCCGCAAAGGAGGGAAAGGGAGGAGCCAGAATTGATAAAATCTTTAGCTCCCCGGGAGTTGGTGCCAAGCCTCCCACAACTGGGAAAGGGGCTCAAGATAGCAGGGAGTCCAGTTTCCTGGGAGCTTGCTCTCAGGACCAACCTAATTGGTTGGGAGAGATCTTGGCCGCAATTAAAAAATGTGATAACTCAATAGTTGATCTGGCCACACAGGTTGGTTCTATTGGCACGGAGGTGGCGCTGCTGAGAAATGATATGAATAAAATAAGAGAGAGATATGAGGAGGCAGAGTAGCGAATTAGCAACTTAGAAGATGAGATGGTGAAGTGTAAAAAGGTCTCTGATGAGTCAGCAAAAGAGATACAGGAGCTTAAAAGGAGGTTGATAGATGCAGAAGATAGATCTAGACGCAATAACTTGAGGGTGGTGGGTCTTCCTGAAGGAACAGAGGGGAAGGATCTGAACGAATGGGCAAATGGCTGGCTGAGGTCCATTATGGGCACTGAGGCCCTTTCCCCGAATTTTGCGATTGAGCGAATACATCGGGTGCCTGGTAAGCCCCCGCCCCCCCCCCCCCCCCCCCCCGTCGGGAAGTTAACCCAGACCAATAGTGTTGAAGTTACTCTCATACCAGGATCGGGACTCGGGGGACCTCCTGGTCAATAATAATAAGGTGGCGATCTTTCCAGACTATTCGTATGAAACTCAAAAAAAGAGAGCAGAATTTAATCAGGTCAAAAGGCACCTAAGAGAAAAAAATGTGAAGTATGCACTTATGTTCCCAGCGAAACTGAAAATCATGCAGGATGGTAAAGCCTGGTTCTTTGGCACCCCGGGGGAAACGGCTGACTGGTTGGATCAAAGAGGTTATTAAGTTATTCTGCTGAGTAAAGAGAGACAATGGAATAAGCTTAGTTTAGAGACTCTGGGTGTTAACTTAGAGTCACTTAAGAGGGGGGGAGGTAGGGATGGGGGGAAGGGGGTGTTGGAGGGGGGGAGGTCGGATGACCTGAGGGAGGGGGATGGGGAGAAAGGGGAGTTGGTGGCTGGGAAGGGGAAATGGGGGAGGGAGAGGATAAAGGGGGAATTAGGTTTGTTTGTTTTTTCTTTTCTTTCTTGGTTCCCCTGCAGATGGTATTGATCTGGCAAGCATGGTGGTAAGGTTAATAGCATGGAATGTTAGGGGATTAGGAGAAAAGAAGAAGAGGTTGGCAGTCCTGCATAATTTGCAATGTTATTTACCGGCGGGAGTGTGTTTAGTGGAGACACATTTTACTGAGGAAACATCTTATAAGTTGGCTAAGAGATGCTGGTCCGATCAATACCATTCTACTTTTTCTGGATATGCAAGAGGGGTGACGCTCTTGATACATAGGAGCTATAGGTGCGAGTTATGAAGTCAGAGTATAGATAAGGAAGGTATGTTTTTTTTTTTTGCATGGTGTGTTGGAGGGGTTGGAATGGATAATAGCTGGGGTGTATATTCCCCCCACCCCCTTTTAAGTTAATTGTTTTGGAGAAATTGTTTGATTTCATTAAAGATCATCCTAACTGTCCACTCGTAGTGGTAGGGGATTATAATATGGTGATTAATGAGAAGTTAGATAGGAAGAGGGAAGA
Organism: Dendropsophus ebraccatus; assembly: GCF_027789765.1. Lineage (NCBI taxonomy): Eukaryota > Metazoa > Chordata > Amphibia > Anura > Hylidae > Dendropsophus > Dendropsophus ebraccatus. The sequence goes on from NC_091466.1 coordinate 37,962,157, forward strand.
TGGGAGCCATAGAAGTTCTGGGGTTTCTCCTCTGTTGAGAATAATTAAAGAATATGGTTTGGTTGATAACTGGAGGGAAAGAAACCCTGACAAGTTTGAATATACATGCTGGAACAAAACTAATAAAGTCTTCTCCAGAATTGATATGGCATTAGTCAATTCACATATGGTGCATAAAATTAATAAGGTTTCACATTTATCACGGGGATTGTCAGATCACGCACCCATATTAGTGGAAATACACACATATAAAGACAAGGTGATAAAACCTATTAAAATTCATCCACATTGGTTAGAGCTTATTGAAGATAAGGAAGGAATTACTAGAGAGCTTAAAGAGTTATGGGAAATTAATTAAAACACTGCCACACTTCACACTATTTGGGATACAATGAAAGCAATTATTAGGGGCAGGTATTTCGGGATTATTAATAGGAAAAAAAAAGAGGTTTAGGGAAAAAGAAGAAAGATTAAAAGAAGGGGTTAGGAAAGCGGAGCGGGATTATATCACAAACACAACTAGGGAAACACAAAACAAACTAGGGTTAAAACGGAAAGAGTTGGATGGGTATTTAAAAGAAAAGGCTAGGAATCAGATGATGTTCTTGGGAGGGAGGAGATATAGAGAATCGGGTACCCCAAATAAGGGTCTTATGTCGATTATAAAAAATCAGGAGGGGAGAAGGGAAATATTAGCAATTAGAGGGGTGGATGGGAAAATGGTTTATAATTCCCAAGAAGTACGAACTGGAGAGAATGGAACCGCTGCACATCTATGGCTGATACTAATGCCGCTAGGCCTATATTAAAAATCAACACCAGAGTGTCTGTATATGAATTGATCAAGCCATATTGCCCCGTGTACCACCGCGCAGGTCCTCTGGTCCACACGGGTCCCTACGCTAACTCCACACCATGTCGGTCAGCGACCGCCAACCCCGCAAAGCGTGCACGTGCAGGGAAGGGAGGCCATGGAACGGCCCTGCAACCCCAATGTCACAGGACCAGACCCAAAAAGCCCCACCAAAACCCAGCCAGCACCACCGGCGGGAAAGGCTGCCCCCAAACTACACAAGTATGGATATGGTATTACACTTACCATTGCTGCTCTCACAGAATGGGGAAGACATAGGGTCCAGACATGTGAGCACAGACATATCCTGCTAATTTTGGTCATGTGGGTCTTATAAAGGAGTGCTAGCTGTTCAGAGAGGGAGAATTGTAAAACAGGAACTGGAGAGAATGGAACCGCTGCACATCCCATCTATGGCTGATACTAATGCCGCTAGGCCTATATTAAAAATCAACAACAGAGTGTCTGTATATGAATTGATCAAGCCATATTGCCCCGTGTACCACCGCGCAGGTCCTCTGGTCCACACGGGTCCCTACGCTAACTCCACACCGTGTCGGTCAGCGACCGCCAACCCTGCAAAGCGTGCACGTGCAGGGAAGGGAGGCCATGGAACGGCCCTGCAACCCCAATGTCACAGGACCAGACCCAAAAAGCCCCACCAAAACCCAGCCAGCACCACCGGCGGGGAAGGCTGCCCCCAAACGACACAAGTATGGATATAGTATTACACTTACCATTGCTGCTCTCACAGAATGGGGAAGACATAGGGTCCAGACATGTGAGCACAGACATATCCTGCTAATTTTGGTCATGTGGGTCTTATAAAGGAGTGCTAGCTGTTCAGAGAGGGAGAATTGTAAAACACGAACTGGAGAGAATGGAACCGCTGCACATCCCAGAGGACCTGCGCGGTGGTACACGGGGCAATATGGCTTGATCAATTCAAATACAGACACTGTGGTGTTGATTTTTAATATAGGCCTAGCGGCATTAGTATCAGCCATAGATGGGATGTGCAGCCGTTCCACTCTCTCCAGTTCGTGTTTCACAGTTCTCCCTCTCTGAACAGCTAGCATTCCTTTATAAGACCCACATGACCAAAATTAGCAGGATATGTCTGTGCTCACATGTCTGGACCCTATGTCTTCCCCATTCTGTGAGAGCAGCAATGGTAAGTGTAATACCATATCCATACTTGTGTCGTTTGGGGGCAGCCTTCCCCGCCGGTGGTGCTGGCTAGGATTTGGTGGGGCTTTTTGGGTCTGGTCCTGTGACATTGGGGTTGCAGGGCCGTTCCATGGCCTCCCTTCCCTGCATGTGCGCGCTTTGCGGGGTTGGCGGTCGCTGACCGACACGGTGTGGAGTTAGCGTAGGGACCCGTGTGGACCAGAGGACCTGCGCGGTGGTACACGGGGCAATATGGCTTGATCAATTCAAATACAGACACTGTGGTGTTGATTTTTAATATAGGCCTAGCGGCATTAGTATCAGCCATAGATGGGATGTGCAGCCGTTCCACTCTCTCCAGTTCGTGTTTCACAGTTCTCCCTCTCTGAACAGCTAGCACTCCTTTATAAGACCCACATGACCAAAATTAGCAGGATATGTCTGTGCTCACATGTCTGGACCCTATGTCTTCCCCATTCTGTGAGAGCAGCAATGGTAAGTGTAATACCATATCCATACTTGTGTCGTTTGGGGGCAGCCTTCCCCGCCGGTGGTGCTGGCTGGGATTTGGTGGGGCTTTTTGGGTCTGGTCCTGTGACATTGGGGTTGCAGGGCCGTTCCATGGCCTCCCTTCCCTGCACGTGCACGCTTTGCGGGGTTGGCGGTCGCTGACCGACACGGTGTGGAGTTAGCGTAGGGACCCGTGTGGACCAGAGGACCTGCGCGGTGGTACACGGGGCAATATGGCTTGATCAATTCAAATACAGACACTGTGGTGTTGATTTTTAATATAGGCCTAGTGGCATTAGTATCAGCCATAGATGGGATGTGCAGCCGTTCCACTCTCTCCAGTTCGAATTCCCAAGAAGTATTGGCCCAATTTATGATATTTTTTAAAAATCTCTACACATCAGAGGCAAAATATGAGAAAAAAGAAGTACAAGATTATCTGAGCAGCATAAACCTACCTATACTTTCACTAGAGCAAAGGCAAAAACTGGAGTCACCAATTACAGAGGGGGAGTTCTTTGATGCACTAAATGGTATAAGAGGGAATACATCTCCAGGGAAAGACGGTATCGCATATGACGTTTATAAGGTTCATGGGGAGGCACTTATTAGGCCCTTATGGGAGGTGTTTAAAAAATCTTTAGAAATAGGTAGTCTTTCGGACTCTATGAATGAAACTATTATTACTCTTATACTGAAGGAAGGGAAAGATAAGACGGAGTTAGAATCATATAGACCAATCTCCCTTATTAATACTGATGTAAAAATTTACTCCAGAATATTGGCCAATTGCCTGAAGGGAATTATGCCTGAATTGGTACATGAGGATCAGACTGGCTTTATCTCGGGGCGTATGGCCAAATTTAATATAAGATGGGTATATGAAAATAT